>NC_136523.1:68763270-68785770 GCF_053919585.1 Euprymna scolopes | reverse complement strand
GGTGAAGGCAACCTTTCTAGGAGAAGCAAATCTCTGATTTAAAAAACCATAAGCGGGAGACCAGTACCCGCATTAAGCTGGGCTGTAGTTTAATTTGTTGCTGTCTCTCTTGCTCTTGCTTGTTGCTGGATCTCAACATTTTGAACCGAGAGAGAGACTTAGCTGTCGTACAAAGCTAAGACTCTGTAAAATCATCTTTGTATAGATACTCCCTCAGCATTTGGGCTCATGGATTTTAAATCTCTGAGGGAGTGGCACTCGTCTTACAAGACGTTGCAATCATCATATATATATATATGTATATATGTATGCATATATATACGTGTATATATGTATGTATATATATATGTACATATGTATGTATATATATGTATATTGCTTTGAAAAGTATGAATGGAGTCATTATGGGTGAAGAAAAAAAAAACAAAAAAAAAACACGAGACACGGGAAATTGTATAGAGACAAATCGACTAAAAAGAATTATAGGTAAAAAAAAAAAACATCGAATAAAAAAGGATCCATACGAAATTCCGTGTAAAAAAAAATTAAGGGATCTAGAGGTTAACCTTTCGACCGACCCTTTTCAATAGATCTCGTCGGTAAGTTTGCCATCTTGGCCTTCGGGACAAGATCAAAGTGCGGTAGGACTGCGGTTGGGCGCATGGAGTAGCAACGCAAACCTCCCTGCGCCCTTCAGCTGGACAGATGGCCTGGTCCGGATCCTCGGAGTGTGGTTCGGACCAGGTCTCCAGCTTGACAAGAATTGGTTGGAGGTACGGTCAAAGGTGGAGGCTGCAGTCAATTCGTGGCTTCCTAGGAAACTTTCCTTAAAGGGTAGAGCTGAGGCGTGCGCCACTTACGTCTTTCCCCTCATCCTTTACCGACTGGCCATACTTCCCCTGCCTGCACAGCACCTAAAAGCTCTTGTCGAACTCTTGTCCTCGCTCCTTTGGGACAGAGGAAGACACTGGGTGAGCAGACAGGTCTGTATTCAACGTCCGTGTGAGGGAGGCTTGGGAATGCCGGACTTGAAGTGTCATCGAGATGCTGAGAGGCTGGCCTTCCTGAGCCACTATATGCAGGATGACCAACTGTGGCACCCCGTGGTTACTGCCGCCTTCCCCGACCTCGTTCTCGACCCTTCCATCGAGAGCCGTCGCAGGCCGTGAGGAGAATCTGCCTACATGAAAGAGTGCCGAGCCGCGCTAAAACGACTACCAAGGTCCAGTGACCTTGTGACTGCTACCCGTAGGGAACTCCACAGGGATCTAGTGAAGGGGGCCGCTGACGACCCGCTATGCGCGCGTTTGGGGTGGCAGCAGAGTGAGATCTGCTCCGCGTGGAGCTGGGCGCCAGGTTCGAGTCATCTGAACACTTCGGAGTTCTCTCTGACCTGGCGATTGGCCCAAAATGCACTTCCACTCAACAACATACAATGCAGTTCCGGGTTTTTGGAGTCGCCTGATTGTCCCACAACGGGGACAACGGCCGTAGAAACTACGGATCACGCTTTCTTCGATTGCCGCGAACTCCGCCAGTACTGGTCGTATGTCAGCGGAGTGACGGCTCGCATCGATCCTGAGCATCCTCGCCCAATTACTGTATCCAATGTTGTGGACAACGTGAGGCCGCCGTGGGACCGGGAAAGACAAATGGTCTACGTTACGATCCTGGCCGTGGCGAGAATGGTGATTTGGACGTCGCGTCTGCAAGGTTGCCGGGGGGTGTTGTCTTTTTCTGATCAAGATCTGATCGCGTTCTTTAAACACCAACTACGGGTGAAGATCAGATGTGATAGAAGAAGGCTGCATCGCACGGCATTTGACAGAAGATGGATACATGTGGCAAGTCTGTGTGTACGAAGAGGAGCCAAATTTGAATACGTGTTCCCCGCCTAGGTGTGGAACGCGCAGTTCTGTAAAGTAAAATTAAACAAGTAGTCTCTCGGCTAGCTGAGTGTGTGTTCCATCCCTCCCCGATTAGGAAGCCTCGAAGATCCCCATCCCCTCTTACCTGCAATTTTTGTTTTCACCCCTTCCTCTAAATTTTACCCATCTTGGAGAAAAAGAAATACAAACTAACCTCCATCCCTTACCCACAAAAATTTTCTTTTCTCCATTCACCCCCATCTAGAGGGCATCCCCACCTAGAGACTGACCCGCAGAAACGAGGTTCCTTTTACAAACCTAGTGGAACGGGCAGTCTATCAACTAGACGGGGTTGGGAGGGTCCTACTAATCACCTTTTGTTTTTTCTTCCCCCGCCCTCGACACAAATGAATTATTGTTACCATTTTATTGTTATCTTTTTTGTTTTTACACGTTAATAAAAAATGTTTTAAAAATTGGGAGTTACTAGGACGTCCCCCAATATGAAAGGGTGAATGCGGTATTATGGTGAAAGAAGATACTAGCTGGGAGAAACTTTTGACTTTGTTTAGTTCTGGAGTGACAAGGATGACCAACGACCCCCAAAATCCCCGCTTTTGAGTTGGCCATGTGCCTAAGTTTTTTGTTCATCGTTAATTTTGACTGTATTTTTTTTAACATGAATAAAAGATTTAATATCTCAAAGTGTAGTATCTGTTCTGATACCTACATCGTGCGAGGCAGTGCTGTTCTGGCGACACATTCTCGTGCCCAGAACACCTGATAAGCTTTTTGGGTCGCGTTCTGTCCGCACCCCCACTTTGTCTGTCTTTCTCTGCTCTCCCCCCTCCCCCACGGAGGGGGGATCCGAGCTGATAATTTACGACCTTCCCGCGAGGGAGGGTCGGAAATACCTTCTCTCTTCCCTCCACTAACTTCCCACTCCCTCTCTCAGTTCGATCTCCCCTCTTGCCGCCTTTTGGCGCCAAAATCGGCTCCCCACTTTGGACGCTGATTCCACGTCACTTTTTTCAGTGAATTTTTTAAAAGAGGGACCCAAAACGGACACCCCCAGCCCGGGGGCCACCAATATGGATACCCTCAGCCAGGGGCTCACCAATATGGATACCCCCAGCCAGGGGGCTACTGCTCCCCAAGAGGACGAATCCCCAACAGGAGAAAAAACAACTGCTGATGGGGCGTACCACCCGGGTATGACACCATTGGACGCTCCCCAGGAGGGGGAAAATTTAACAACAGCTCCTCCCGAGGGCGACTCCCCCCAAAGGGGAGCAAAACCAAAATCGGTCGTAGCATCTCACTCCAACCACAAAAAGGAGGAGGTGCCAGACCAAAAGGACAATAAAGGGGACAGCGCTCCCCAGGAGGGCTGCTCTCCCAAAAGGGGAGCAGATCAAGAAAATGAGGGGGCATACCGCCTGGACCTCACAAACGAGGAAGGGGCAGATGGCCTCAAAGTAAACAAAAAAGATCATGCTCCCCAAGAGGCCGACTCCCCAAAATGGGAAGCTGCTCCCGAAAAAGACACTAAAAAGGGAGCCACCGCCCAAAAATGTGACACTCCCACAAAAAGACTGACCAAGACATCTGGGGAGGCAGGAAGCGTCGCCAATAAACAGGCAGGGGCGACCTCCATAAAAGAACAAAAACGGTCTAACCCCACTAAAGACCCCATACCAACACCAACAAGAGGGTCTGCATGGGGGAAGACCGTAGAAAAACAACTGTCCCCTCAAGAGTATAGAGACCTGTACCTGACAAAGTACAGACAATACATAGAGGGGGCAGATATAAAACCCATACCAAGTGCCTGGGAGGCGATTGAGGGCAGAGTCCTGTCCTTTGCCATTTCCGATATACCGGAAAACCGCCTCTTAGGGATGAAGAAGGAAGACATGGCGGGGCTCCTCCACAAACTTAACATCCCAGTACTATACCTGTACCAGAGGAGCTTCGCTGTGTGGGACATCCTCCTACCCACCAAGGATGATGCGGAGAGACTCTCCCTCCAAGAAATAAAGCATGGGAGAGTCAAACAAATACCTGAGTACCAGGGCAAGAGAAGGACTCGAGTGCAGGTATTTAATGTGCCAATCCAAATACCTGCGGAAGTATTAGGATGCCTCTTCAGCCAGTATGGTGAGGTAGAACAGGTGACCCCAGTACGGTCAAAAACTGGGACTCATCTGGGCTGCTACACAATAGCAATGAGGCTGAAGAGGGAGGGTGTTCGAGCAATACCACCGCTGCTGACATACAAAGACGCCAGCATAACGGTAGTGGTGGAGGGCCGTCGTCCACACTGTTGGTTCTGCCAAAAGCAGGGCCACATGGCTAGGAGTTGCGCCCAAAGGGTAACCCCTAATCAAACAACCCAAAAGGCGGTCACAACCCCTGAGACAACGCCCACACCAAAACAGGCGGCAACAACCCCTGCAACTGCAGCACCAACCCCAGCTCCAAGGAAAACCCAAACCACCCAGGAGGCCAAGGGGGAAGAATGGAGCACGGTAGTGAGACAAAAGCGGAAACACATAATCCCTTCTGCCACCGTCCCACCACCAGCCCAAAAATCGAGGCAGGAGCCTCTGCAAATGCAGCAACAACAACAGCCACCGCAGCCAATGCCGCGGAAACAACTGCAGCAACAACTACTGCAGCAGCAAAATCAGCAAGTGCAGCAGAAGCAGCAGCAGCAACGACACCAGCGAGAGCAGCAACAACAAAAACAGCTGCAGCAGCAAATAGAGGAGCAGACACAACCAACGGTCCCCACACCAATCGAGACGGGGATCAAGCGGAGAAAAGACTGCTCGTCTGAGGATGAATCCGCAAGTGAGAGGGAGAGGAACTTAACCTCACCTCTCCCCGGTTCATTCGAAAGAATGAAAAAGAAAAACAAAAGAAGAAAAGAGGAAGAAAAGATGGCCCCCACTCCCTGTGAACATACACCACCCCTAACAACAAAATCCACTTCCACCCCCAAACCACACACTGCACCAACACCAGACACCGCACCAACACCAGACACCACACCAACACCAGACACCGCACCAACACCAACACCAGACACCGCACCAACACCAAACACCGCACCAACACCAGACACCACACAAACACCAACACCAACACCAGGCACCACACAAACACCCGTCCCCACACCAAGGCAAACTGAGCCACTACCCCCCCAAAAAAAGGAAAAGAATGAACCAAGGGAGGGGAGAGACTCCTCTGCCTCTTTCAGACCAACCAGACTAAATGTCCTTGCCCCTGAGGAACTATGTAATGTAGACCCTCTATCTGTGTCCACAGACATTACCCATCGGCAGAGGAAAAACTTAAAACCTCTGCTCGATTACAAACAGATAGAGGGGAAAGATGTAAATATCCCCTCAAATTTCCCGGACGCCCCACTCCTAATAACTTTTGTCAGAACTCCAGAGGCCTGCAAGACCAACTTGTGGACAAGGCTGCAGGCCGCTGAAGGGGCATTTCCGGGAATTGAACTGGTGAAAAAAAATGACCCTTCTCTTGATGAACTGTCAAAACAATGCAAGGGAAGGGTCCCCGTGTTGGTCCATCCGTCACTCTACAGGGCCATAAAATTAATTTATCCTTTGGATGTCGGTGGCATTGCGAGAGAAGGTCAGGATATGAAAAACCTGACCACCTTGAGCATGGCACATAACGTCGGCGTCCTCTCCCCAGCTGACTTCGGAGCTGAGTGTGACACACCCTAAGGTAGGTACCATGGCTTTGAATTTGGCTAGTTTGAATGCGAGGGGCTTGAGATCACCGGGCCGGGCGGCTCGCCTCCGGCACGACCTCTTGTCCCTGGGAGTGGATGTGGCTGCGATTCAGGAGACGCATTTCGTTTCCTCTGTGGACTGTCAGGTGCTGGCCAGAGATTTTGAAGTTTTCTCAGCATATGGCAGCCCGCGCGGGAAGGGAGTTTCCGTGCTGGTTAAACGTACCCTGTCGGCGACGGTCGACGTTGTCCATAGAGATGCGGTGGGCAGGCTGGTTGTGGCCGATGTTGCCGTAAAAGATTCTGTGTTTCGGGTGATCGCGGTTCATGCACCCAGCACCGCTCGTGAGAGGGTCTCATTCTTCAGTCAGCTTGACGCGTTTGTAGATTGTCGGAAGCGGGTAGTGCTAATAGGAGATTGGAATGCCATCTTAGACCCCGAGATAGATAAGGTAGGAGGCGATGCTAGAGGATCGGAGAGGTGCGAGTCCAGCCTGGCTGATCTGATGGCTAGATGTGGTCTGGTCGACAGGTTTTGGTTCGAGCATCCGGGGCGGGAGATGTGGATGTGGACCAATAGCGTTTCCTCCTATCCAAATACCTATTTGGACAGGATGTTAGTTAGGAGAGACGAAGTAGGCTTCTTATCTTGTCCCACGTTCACTTGGCTAGGCCAGACGGACCATAAATTAGTTATGGCCCGGTTGAAGCTAGGAAATAGGCCTAAGTTAGCGGGGTACTGGAAGTTAAACACCTCCCTTCTGGAGATACAAGACTTCCAAGATCAGTTAAGAGAATTGATTAAAAAGGCACTAGTGGGGGCGGTTACCGGGAGTAAGTGGTGGTTAGGTCTCAAAGCCAAGATCAGAAGCTTCTCCGTCAAGTATGCCCAGCGCCTCGCACTAGATAAGGCCAAGACGAAGAAGCAGCTAGAGCAGAAACTAGCCCAGGCTACGGGGGAGGGTGATAGGGTTAGTCAGGAACTAGCTAAGCAGGACCTTCTACGCGAGACTAGCGAGCGTTACGAAGGCCAAGTAGTTAGAGCCAGGCTTAGAAAGATAGGTAACGAAGCAGTCAATTCTGATGCAGACGTGCGGCGTGAGGTTTCTAGGCGTGGCTCGGACAAATATATTGTGAAAGTCAAACATCCGGATGGACACACCCTGGAAGCGACTCGGGAGATCTGCGAGGGGTTTCGAGAACATTTCGAGAAGCGTTTTACGCAGCAGCCCGATCTTCCGGTCCTTGAGTTTAGCGACTATTTGGCCGACTCTCCCCGCCTCGAGACGGCTAGAGCGGCTGGTTGCGAGGGCCGGGTGACGGAGCAGGAGGTCTTTACTGCGCTGAAGCAGGTCAGCTGTGACAGATCGCCAGGACTTGATGGTCTGCCATACGAACTGTACTTGAGGCTGTCGCCCATGTTTCTGCCTCTTCTGACGGATATGTTCAACCATTGGTTTGCTCAGGGATCCATCCCAGGGCAGGTGACCAAGGGAGTGATCACATTGCTGAAGAAAGGTGACGGGCATGGAGGGGAAGACTTAGACGACTACAGGCCCATAACTCTGCTAAACACAGAGTTGAAGATTTTGGCCAAGGTCCTGTCGAATCGGCTGCAGGTTGTTATCGACGAGTTGGTTGAACCGGAACAGAACTACGCTGTGAAGGGGAGATCGATTCAGAACAACTTGCACCTGATCCGCACGATCCTAGAGGGGGGAATAGATGACGACATGGAAGCCGCGCTGATAAACTTAGATCAGTCGAAAGCTTTCTATAGGGTCGACCATCGTTTCCTGGAATCTGTCTTAGAGGCCGCCGGTTTTAAACCGGACTTTTGCAAGTGGATCTCCATAATGTATCGACAGCCCATGACTGTCGTGCAAGTCAACGGAAAGCGCTCGAAACCCTTTGTTATCTCTCGGTCGGTTCGTCAGGGTTGTCCACTGTTGCCCCTGCTTTATGTCCTGGCTTTGGAGCCTCTTCTCCGCAAGCTGAGACATGGGAAGGCAAATTCGGCCCTGCGCGGAATGGCTCTGCCTGGCGGCTCAGCTGCCAAGGTATCCGCGTTCGCTGATGATGTCACGATCTTCGTGTCGGGCTTCAGAGACATTGAGGTCGTGTCGGAGGCACTCACACAGTACGAAAGAATCACGGGGGCCAAGATAAACCGCAACAAGTCGGTAGGACTGCGGTTGGGCGCATGGAGTGGCAATGCAAACCTCCCTGCGCCCTTCAGCTGGACAGATGGCCCGGTCCGGATCCTCGGCGTGTGGTTCGGACCGGGTCTCCAGCTTGACAAGAATTGGTTGGAGGTACGGTCAAAGGTGGAGGCTGCAGTCAATTCATGGCTTCCTAGGAAACTTTCCTCAAAGGGTAGAGCTGAGGCGTGCGCCACTTACGTCTTTCCTCTCATCCTTTGCCGACTGGCCGTACTTCCCCTGCCTGCACAACACCTAAAAGCTCTTGTCGAACTCTTGTCCTCGCTCCTTTGGGACAGAGGAAGACACTGGGTGAGCAGACAGGTCTGTATTCAACGTCCGTGTGAGGGAGGCTTGGGAATGCCGGACTTGAAGTGTCATCGAGATGCTGAGAGGCTGGCCTTCCTGAGCCACTATATGCAGGATGACCAACCGTGGCACCCCGTGGTTACTGCCGCCTTCCCCGACCTCGTTCTTGACCCTTCCATCGAGAGCCGTCGCAGGCCGTGGGGAGAATCTGAAAGAGTGCCGAGCCGCGCTAAAACGACTACCAAGGTCCAGTGACCTTGTGACTGCTACCCGTAGGGAACTCCACAGGGATCTAGTGAAGGGGGCCGCTGACGACCCGCTATGCGCGCGTTTGGGGTGGCAGCAGAGTGAGATCCGCTCCGCGTGGAGCTGGGCGCCAGGTTCGAGTCATCTGAACACTTCGGAGTTCTCTCTGACCTGGCGATTGGCCCAAAATGCACTTCCACTCAACAACATACAATGCAGTTCCGGGTTTTTGGAGTCGCCTGATTGTCCCACAACGGGGACAACGGCCGTAGAAACTACGGATCACGCTTTCTTCGATTGCCGCGAACTCCGCCAGTACTGGTCGTATGTCAGCGGAGTGACGGCTCGCATCGATCCTGAGCATCCTCGCCCAATTACTGTATCCAATGTTGTGGACAACGTGAGGCCGCCGTGGGACCGGGAAAGACAAATGGTCTACGTTACGATCCTGGCCGTGGCGAGAATGGTGATTTGGACGTCGCGTTTGCAAGGTTGCCGGGGGGTGTTGTCTTTTTCTGATCAAGATCTGATCGCGTTCTTTAAACACCAACTACGGGTGAAGATCAGATGTGATAGAAGAAGGCTGCATCGCACAGCATTTGACAGAAGATGGATACATGTGGCAAGTCTGTGTGTACGAAGAGGAGCCAAATTTGAATACGTGTTCCCCGCCTAGGTGTGGAACGCGCAGTTCTGTAAAGTAAAATTAAACAAGTAGTCTCTCGGCTAGCTGAGTGTGTGTTCCATCCCTCCCCGATTAGGAAGCCTCGAAGATCCCCATCCCCTCTTACCTGCAATTTTTGTTTTCACCCCTTCCTCTAAATTTTACCCATCTTGGAGAAAAAGAAATACAAACTAACCTCCATCCCTTACCCACAAAAATTTTCTTTTCTCCATTCACCCCCATCTAGAGGGCATCCCCACCTAGAGACTGACCCGCAGAAACGAGGTTCCTTTTACAAACCTAGTGGAACGGGCAGTCTATCAACTAGACGGGGTTGGGAGGGTCCTACTAATCACCTTTTGTTTTTTCTTCCCCCGCCCTCGACACAAATGAATTATTGTTATCTTTTTTGTTTTTACACGTCAATAAAAAATGTTTTATAAATTGGGAGTTACTAGGACGTCCCCCAATATGAAAGGGTGAATGCGGTATTATGGTGAAAGAAGATACTAGCTGGGAGAAACTTTTGACTTTGTTTAATTCTGGAGTGACAAGGATGACCAACGACCCCCAAAATCCCCGCTTTTGAGTTGGCCATGTGCCTAAGTTTTTTGTTCATCGTTAATTTTGACTGTATTTTTTTTTTTACATGAATAAAAGATTTAATATCTCAAAGTGTAGTATCTGTTTTTCAGATGCTGCACTTCTATTTCTTGTTCTCTTTCGGTGGAGGAGAAATCCTTCACGACTGAGACAATTTTTATTTTTGTACCTTTTCTCCACGTTAAAAAACGACCCTGGTGTCTAACTCTGTCCCGTGGGGAGGCATAGTAAATAGGTACATTAAGTTAACGAATGAGAATGGAAAAAGGGGAGGAGATGAAGTCGAGAAAAAAAAAAAATATATATAATTAAGAAAATCCGTTGTCTACAAATAAGTATAGACAAAACAGAAAAACCAGCGTACATGTAGACTATTTTTTTTTTTTTTTCTTAAAGTTCTTTAAATAACTCTTATTTATGTGAAAGTTCTTTTTGTCTACATAAAGCTGGTTTGCGCATCAGCACACTGACGGCCTCCAAGATGTTGAGGTGCTGTTTGTTCCGGGCTTTATGTAAAATGCAAAAACATTCATTAGAATATGCTTGGCCACAAGTTTTATTTTCGTACAAATGAACACCAATTGACGATTCGAGAATTGGTGGTCGTCCGGATGTATTCCGTAAAGGCCCGGATGTATTCCTTAAAGGCCCGGATGATATAAAAAGTTTGCGTAAATACCCAGGAACATGTTGTGCCACTCTGACCCCTAAACGTTGAAAAGTTCGACCCACGTAGTCAGCATCACACCGACATCTAAACTCATATATTATTAAACTATTTTGTAGCGTGGGAAGTACATCTTTTTTAAACGCTGGGAAGGCAGTTTTGGTACACAGCACTACTCGGGGTTGCACTGCGTAAAAACAGTGGGAAACAACCGAAGTGATCTTGATAACAAAACCTCTACTAATTGAACCTATATAGGGGAGTTTCAAATAAACCGGACATTTAGCCAGACCGAAAAGAGGCTTAGTGTTAAAACTAGTAAGTTTTTGGCGAATATGCTTAGAAATTATACCACCAGGGAAACCATTTTTAATAAGCATGTCCGTTATTTTCTTAAGTTCCTCCTCAAGTTTGCTTGGCGAACATATCATGAGTGCACGGTGGACCAAGGTCTTAATTAAACTTATTTTCCTGTTCATAAGGGCAAAGGAATCCCAACTAATATACAACCCTGTAAAGATAGGTTTCCTGTATATAGTTGTATTAAACCGATTCCCTATCCTTTCTACAAGGACGTCCAAAAAGGGTAAAGAGTAATTCTGCTCTTCCTCCATCGTAAACTTAAGTGCCGGGTGGAGACTGTTTAATTTCAGAAAAAAATCACTTACAGCACTTAAGTTTACGATGGAGGAAGAGCAGAATTACTCTTTACCCTTTTTGAACGTCCTTGACACTTGTCAGCCCATCTGCTTTATTTTTTTGTGACGGAACTAAGGTAATAGTTACCTTTAGTCCGAATTCTCAAACCAAGTCTCCCAGCGCTCCAAGTCTACGCTTGATAAGCATCTCCGCTGCTCCTTTTGTCTTGATCCGCTTATCATCAGACAGCTCCGATTTAATCCACAACACCACTTTTGCAGAGTCTGTTTTAACGTTCACTATCTGTAGCCTCCATTTTAGAGCCAGATTGATGCCTTTCATCACAGCATCGAGTTCCGCAACATTGATATGGGCATTATCATCCTTTTCGCGTAGCCAAGCAGCATCTTCAACAGCCACTTCTCCTAATTCCAATAATACCCCTAATGCTACACTGCTAGCATCAGTTCATATCACCCCTTCATGGCCCTCTTATACATGCCATTCTCCTCTCACAGGGTCCATTTTTGTCACTTCTGCAATGACTTCTTGTATCATGAGAAGCACTTTTTGATCAACTGTATCTTCCCAACTGTCTGTCCCAGTCTGCCTTTTAATAAAACTGCACGCAGTTCGCAGCCATCCAGCTATTGGGTAGTGACCAACCAGCTTTCCACATATAGAGAAAAGCTCACTCTTGGCTAGGTCAACCTTGGCTTCAGGGATCTCATTTCCTCGCCCAAACATCAATTTTCCTGCCTTATTGTTCTGTAGTCGAAATCCCAAAGCCATTACGTTTTCCAGTGACTCAGGCGGTTTTGTCGTCAGTCCATATGCTTTGATATGCTCTCTCACCCTTTCCGCAGTCACCTCTGTTTCCTCCACTAGTACATCGTCGATGTAAGAGCAGGTGCCTCTCTTCACTGCATCGTCTTTGGCCAACACTGTCTTAAGAACTGCCGTCATTATCTTTGGTGCGGAGTTCAGACCAAATCCTAATCTGGTCAGACAATAAACTTGACCTTTGTACTCTACCAATTGATATTTCCACAATTTCTCATCCACATGAAGTTGGAGGTAGACTGACTTCAGGTCCACAATTTTAGTTGCCTGCTTCATCCTCCTCCATTTCCTTACGACTTCTTCACACACATTGATTCCGTCCTTTGTATGACAAGCGACAAACTTGTTCAGCTCACGGAAATCCAACACTGGCCTAACTTTCGTCTTAATAGGTTGGACCACAGCCATGAGTGGCAAAATTCCTTCAACTTTCCCTGACCATGGCATTAATATTCCTTCATCTATCCATCTCTCAACTTCTTTTTCAAACTGCTGCTCCGCAGCTCCTTTCAGTGTGCTTTTGTAGCAGCTGACCCGATTCGTCAATACAGGTAGCTCCACGGTCCATCACCATTCTACCATCCATTTTTCGCCATTGAAGCAGGCTCGAAAGTCATCATCCTTAATTAGACATGGTCGGGGTTTTGACGGTTGGTTGGTATCACCCCTGGTTACACTTCCTGTTATTCCCGGTGCACTCTGATTGCCAAACTTCATCTGGCCTTTAGCAATAGTAGCTCCTCCCAGTCGGTCTATCGCATCCAGGCCCAGCACCACATCAATTCCTGCAACCAGTCTATCCAGCACGATCACTCTTAGCCGCAATGGCATATTCCTTACTACAATCTCCGCATTGGCCTCTCCACAGCATTCCACTTCTCTGCCATCCACCGCTCTAAAGTTGCTGGTTCCGTTCCAAGAGTTGGCGACGCTCGTAGTAGTAAGTGTTGTTGTACATCCACTACATCCACATACAGTACATCCACAACATCCTTTACTCGCTTCCCGGAAGCGAAGGGCAATTCCTGCTAATGTGCCCTACTTGGCCACACTGAAAACAGATAATGTCTGGCCGTGGCTCCCTACAGTCTCTCATCAGGTGTGGTCCTTGACATCGAAAGCATTTACCGGTAAATCCACTGCTTTGCTTCATCACTGGTCGCTCCTTTCTGCTTGCCACAGCACCCGCGACTGCCCCCAGCTCACCGGGCTGTTTCGCCAAAACTCTAGCATGCCTTAGAATCTCCTCCACCTCTGTGGTTTCAATATCAGTAAGTCGTTGCAGTTTCATGGAGATGCGATCAGGGAAACCAGTTACAAGCGCAAGCTTTACAGTCTTCTCAAGGCTGCGTCCCCCATATCCAGCCAATCCTGCTAGTCGCCTTATCTCTGCCACGTACACGTCCACAGATTCCCCAGTCCAGGTGACTCTTTTGAGCTGGTTGTAAGCCTCAAACACACTCTCGGAAAATGCGGTCTTTAACCGGTTTTCGATGCTCTCAGCAATGGCCTGATCCGTCTCTCCCATTTCTAGATAGACCGCTAGAGCACTTCCTTCCAAATACATTGGTATTAACGTGGCTACATCCTCGATCTTCTGCAGCCTTGCCACCAACTTCAACCACGTCACCTTCTCTAGTAAATGGCCTCAGGATATTGCTGCTCAATCTTACTCGGTCACCAATTTTTGTCACTGTGCCGAAATAGCTTGCCGTTAAATTTGAACTCAAGTCTAACTCCGACTGTTCTCTTCTCTCTGCACTTTCCACACTGACACCCAAAGGAAAGAAGACGGCTCTTTAATAGAGAGACCCAACCACATCTCATTTGCATACCCCTCCCCCTCTCCTCACATCATGTGATCATCAGTCCATAAATACCAGGGGGCGGCCATTTTTATTTTCTCTTTTTTTTTCTTTCCTAACACGAGCCGCACGATGCATAAGGTAAGGTTCTTTACTTTTAACCACACTATTCATAGGAATGTTCAATTTTTATTACTCTTTTATTGGGCTGTGGCGAGGCCGCCGACCTCGGCTGTGGTCACTCTTGTGTTGTGTTTCTCTCTCTCACTCTCTCTTTCTACTTGTGTTTTTTTCTTTTTTTTCTTTTCCTTTAGGGTAGGGTGTGTGTATGTGTGTGTGCGCGCGCGTGTGCGCGTTTTCTTTTATTGGTTTGAGAATGTGTGTACTGTATTATGAGGTTATTTGCTTCCCTAGGAAGGTGACTGTGATCCAAGGTTGTTACTAATGTGTATGTGCGAGGAGGGGGGTAGGAGAACCAGCTCTTCTGAAATAAGGGTAGGGGTGCTTTCATTCTATTTTGATATTTATTTTTTGGATTCTTGGATTTTAGTATTGTGATTTTTCGTTTCAGTCTTTTCGGGTATTCTTTATATTATGTTTGTTTAGATAGAGGGGTGTATTTAAAAATATGTATAGGGGATTTTTTAATGTTTCTATTTATTTGTCTCCCCCATGTGGGTATGGCCAGACCCAGGATCGGTTCCTAGTGTGGGGAAGATCTTGTTCCCCAGAGGGGAGGGGCCAATTGGAGGGGTATAGGTATGGGAGGGGGATGATAGTTGTCTCAGTCATGAGGGATTTCTCCTCCACTGACTGAGGGGGGAGCGAGGTGTTGGAACAGATATTATACTATGGTTCTAGGTGTTTCCTAGTGTTGTTGGTTTCGAGGTTAAGTAGGGTTGGTATTGTTCAGTGTGTTGTATTAGAGATAGGGGTGTTATGTCTGTGTGTGGTTATATGTGCGCACGTGTGTGTGTTTTAATGTGTCGGTTCTGATTTATGTGTGGGTGTGTATATGTATATGGATGTGCATGCGAGTGTGCCTTGCATTTCATGTTTTTGTGTGTTGATATTAGGCTCTGTTCAATTCAGAAGTGAATCTTGTCATGAAGTTTTTTTCCTGTGTAAGTAAATAAAAATAATTGTCTGTTTGGAAGATTGGCATTGTAGAGAAACGTGCGACTTACCTAATTAGCACGTGTGCATAATTCAACGGGTCGGTCATGGAATGAAATGAATGAAGAAGAAAGAAACAAAAATGGCTGCCACCAGATATGCAAATTAGATGCTCCTGGTTGGAGATAAAAGAGGGTTGATTTTTTAGAGGGTCGTTCATTTTGAAGTTGGATTTCGAAGAAATAAGTTGAATTAGCAGAAGTACGTTGGGAGTTGAGAGAAGGTGCGTTACGTGTACAGAAGTTGGAAGTTTGGAAAAAAGTGTTAACCTTACCCAGGAAATTATTGGTGTGATGGGTGGAAGAAATAAAACTCCGTTGATGTGTACCTAGCCGACCTACGAAAGTTGTCGGTACCAGAGAGAAGGTGCGTTACATGTACAGCAGTTGGAAGTTTGGACAAAAGTGTTAACCTTACCCCTGAAATTATTGGTGTGATGGGCGGAAGAAATAAAACTCAAGTTATTGAATTATAATTTTGAAGCTGTTTCCACTGCATTTGTGTACGTGTTTTGAAACATAGAGGTGTCTGTTATCTGCAATTTTGATGTTGCTCTTATGTAAGGCCACTCTATTGTTGAAATTTTTGGTGGCGCCTATGAAGGATTTGTTGCATGCTGTGCATCTTAGTGCATATACTACATTTCTGGAGGTGCAATGTAGATCCTTTTTTATTTTGAATGTTTGTGCTGGGTTTTTGAATGTGTATGTGTTTCCTTCTATTATTATGACACATACTACACATCGCGGTTTGTTGCATTTTGTAACCCCTTTTGTAGTGTGTGGAACGAGTTTTGTGGAAGTTAGGATGTGTTTTAAGTTTTTGGGTTGGCGTTTGCTTTTTATTATTTTTGTTGTTTTAAGTATGTTGTTTAGTTTGTCGTTCTACATAGGCGCCACCAGAAATTTCAGCAGTAGAGTGGCCTTATATAAGAGCAACATCAAAATTGCAGATAACAGACACCTCTATGTTTCAAAACACGTACACACATGCAGTGGAAACAGCTTCAAAATAATGCCAATCTTCCAAATAGACAATTATTTTTATTTACTTACACAGGAAAAAAACTTCATCACAAGATTCACTCCTGCACTGAACAGAAGCCTAATAGCAACACACAAAACATGAAATGCAAAGCACACTCGCATGCACATTCATAAACATATACACACCCACAAAAAAAAAAAAAAAGAAAGAGTAAGCATCTTTAATATATGTCGGTTGGACTGTGTTTACATTTGACTCGTCATCGATTTTATTTGTGAAATAATCTGTGAAATTGTCCACATCATCATCATTTTCTACTTCAAAAGTGATAGTCTTATAGCGAAACTTTTTTGTAAAAATAAGAACAAGATGTAAATCCATGCCATTTTTTTTTTAATCGTGCTCATCACCATCATCATCATCGTCCTGATCATTGAGTATTTAAGACTTTTGGAATGTTCCTTCATGTGTATTATGTGTAAGTATGTATATGCATATGCATGCATATGCGTATTTGTGTATTACTATGTGTGTATGTTTGCATGTGTGTGCACATGCATATTATGTTGGCATACATCTGTATGTATGCATGTGTTCATTTCCATATGTGTGTGGGATGGAGAGGGCTCCCGTGGGGCGTAGTGAGGGCAGCCCCTCTGGCAGTAGCGGATCTGTGATTTAAAAAACAAACAACAAAGCGGGAGACCAGTACCCGCATTAAGCTGGGCTGCAGTTTGACTTGTTGCTGGCTATCTTGCTCTTGCTTGTTGCTGGATGTCAACATTTTGAACCGAGAGAGAGATTTAGCTGCCGTACAAAGCTAAAACTCTGTAACATCATCTTTGTATAGATACTCCCTCAGGCATTTGTCTATTAAAAAAAAAAGAAAAAAAAGCCCTGTGGCGATAAAAAAGCTGTGACATGTGTACGCCTGTAATGCTGGATGCATGTAACAATTAATCTGCCATCATTATATGTATTTATGTATGCATATGTGTATGTATATTTATATATGTATGTGTGTGTGTATATTTATATATGTACATGTGAGTTTATATGTATTTATATCTATGAGTATATGTATGTATATGTGTCTATGTGTATATATGTTTGTGTGTGTATATATACATTTATATATGTTTGTATGCATGTATGTGTGTATATTGCATGTATGTGTATGTATGCATGTGTGTATGTATATGTATGTGTATGTGTGCATGTATGAATGCATATATATAGATGTGTATGTATATGTAGGTAAGTGTATGTATATATATATGTATATGTGTACGTATGTGTATGTGTAAGTATATGTATGTATGTATGTATTTGTATATGTGTGTGTATATGTATATATATGTGTATGCATGCATGTGGGTATGTATATGTATGTTTGTGTATTATGCATTGTGTATGTATATGGGTATATATGAGTGCATACTTATAGACATGTATGTATGCATGTATATATTCATATGAGAGAAGCGTTTTAAAAAAAACAACAACAACAAAAACATCGAGATTCATGACTGCTTTGTTTTACGTTTTGCCTCTGTGGATTTGTTTTCATGTTTATTATCGTGTGTATTTATTGAATTGTAACATCATCACTATCATCATGACCATTGAGGAATTACATATACATATATATGTGTGTACGTGCATATGTATGTGCATGTATGTGTACGTATACATATATATATACAAACATATATATGTGTGCGTGTGCGTGCATATACATGCACGTATGTATGCACGTATGCATGCATGTGTACACTTGCATGCATGTATATGTGTACATGTGCATGCGTGTGTGCATGCATATATATATGCATGTATATGTATACATTTATTGGACTTCCGGTTCTTTGACTGTCATGGCTCTTGTGGGCTGCGACGTTATTTGGCTGTGGAATTTAATTGTATGTATATGTGTGTGTATATGTGTGTATGTGTGTGTGTATGTATATGTGTATATTATGTATATATATTTTTTATTTAAAACAAAAACCAAAAAAACAACAAAGCGGGAGACCAGTACCCGCATTAAGCTGGTCTGCAGTTTGACTTGTTGCTGGCTATCTTGCTCTTGCTTGTTGCTGGATGTCAACATTTTGAACCGAGAGAGAGATTTAGCTGTCGTACAAAGCTAAAACTCTGTAACATCATCTTTGTATAGATACTCCCTCAGGCATTTGTCTATTAAAAAAAAAAGAAAAAAAAAGCCCTGTGGCGATAAAAAAGCTGTGACATGTGTACGCCTGTAATGCTGGATGCATGTAACAATTAATCCGCCATCATTATATGTATTTATGTATGCATATGTGTATGTATATTTATATATGTATGTGTGTGTGTATATTTATATATGTACATGTGAGTTTATATGTATTTATATCTATGAGTATATGTATGTATATGTGTCTACGTGTATATATGTTTGTGTGTGTATATATACATTTATATATGTTTGTATGCATGTATGTGTGTATATTGCATGCATGTGTATGTATGCATGTGTGTATGTATATGTATGTGTATGTGTGCATGTATGAATGCATATATATAGATGTGTATGTATATGTAGGTAAGTGTATGTATATATATATGTATATGTGTACGTATAAGTATGTGTAAGTATATGTGTGTATGTATTTGTATATGTGAATATATATGTATGTATATGAGTATGTATGCATGTGGGTATGTATATGTATGTTTGTTTATTATGCATTGTGTATGCATATGGGTATATATGAGCGTATGCTTTTAGACATGTATGTATACATGTATATATTTATATGTATGTATACCAATGACCGTCTTGTTTATGTTTGCTTGTGTGTGTGTATGTATATGTATGTGTGCGTATTGTGTATTGTGTATGTACGCATGTATATATATGTGTGATATGTGTACATATGTATGTGTGCATGCGTGAATATATATGTATGTATAACAATGACCGTCTTTAGTGTCATGTTTGCTTGAGCATGTGAATTCGCTGGCAGGACTATATGTCTTTTTCGGGCTCATGAACTTTCAGTGTCTGAGGGTGTGTTCGTTACAACTCTACTTTCAACTGAGTGATTGTTTGTTTCGTTCACCACACTCTTTTCTTCTACCTCTTCCTTTACACATGTCTGTTCATTTTCGTGACTCAAACTCGTCTCTCTTCTCGCTTTCCTCTTCTCGTTATTTATGGAATCAGGGTACGAGATTCTCCGAGATTCCCCGAGACTTTTTTCCACATAAACGCATACGGGCGCCATCTTGATTCTTAGTAGCCACTTTCTCCACACTCCCCCCTGATCTCATGACCACAGAGACGACAGGGGGGTGGTGATCGCCGCCGTCGGGTGCTTCTACGAAGGGGGACAGTGCTGCTCTCGTCTTCGCGTGCGCTCTTATCCACCGCCTGATGGTCGGGGAAGGCTTCATCTCCGTGGACGTTACTGATATCAGAGTCACTGCTTGATAGGAATGGTGCAAACCAAAGCGATGGCCCACTCGTCTCAGAGTCAGAATCACTCTCATCGTTCACTGGAGGTGGTACATGTGTCGCCGGCCGTAGGTCCCTAACGTGACGGGGTACGCCATCAACCTGAACACACTGCTGACTCACCACATCGGTCACTGTGCCTCGTTTATACTTGTCAGTACATCGGTTTCCTGGCGGCTTCACCCAGACAGCATCCCCTTTGGCATATCGATTCCGTTCTATCTCAGTGGCCACAGTTGTATCGGGGTGGATTCCTTTTTCTCGGACACGGTACTGATAGATTGCGTTTGCAGGCGCCGTTTCTGGAGAGACGCCATCCTTTGGCATGAGATTATACCAGTACACAGCTTCTGCGATGGTGCACTGCTTCCTGGTTGCAATTGTTTTGATGCTGCGATGGCTTCTCTCAGCTATACCATTGCCAGAAGGCACATAAGCGCATCTAAGCCGCAGCCGCACACCCCATTCTTGTAAGAACTGCCTCATCTGATGGCTGCAAAAGGCTGGGTCGTTGTCCGTCAGCACTTCATCGGGTGCACCTCTTTCACAGAACACAGATGACAGCTGGCGAATAATGTTGCAAGAGTCCTGGCGCCCGCGGAGTCTCCAGACTGCGAAACGTGTAGGCCCACAATCGATGAGGGTAAGGAAGTGGTTGCCACCATAGTGTGTGATGTCCATGCCCACTCTCTGCCACTTACCACTCACTCTTAACTCCCCTTTCTTCCATCGTGCTGGAGCTGGGTCGATGGATTGGCAGGCCTCGCAACTTTCCACCACTCTTCGGATATCTTTTTTTCCTACTCCCGGATCAATCATCTGGACAAAGTACAGTGTCCGCTTGATGCCAGGATGTCCACACTGTCGATGAATGTCCATGATGCGCGCTGCATCCACATTACACATAACTGCTGCACATGTGTTTTGCAGATTATCAGCATCTCTCCGAGCACCAGCCAGAAGCCATCGTTGAGGGACTCTTGTCAAAGCATCTGCTCTGTTGAGCGCAGACCTGATCAACATTACGTCCACAGTCAGGTCGTACTCTGTGATGGTGTCGACCAAGGTGGCAAGCCGTCTTCAAATTAACATCTCACTCGATGCTCGTGTCATCAGCCGTGCTCTTCCACTTAATGCATCGGTTATCCACCGATGAGTGCATGCCGAGTCAGTCATGATATATAGAACCTTGGCGTGCCATTGAAGCGCCAAGTTAACGCCCTTCAATGTGGCATCAAGTTCGGCCAGGTTTATGTGCCTCGAATCATTCTCTGGTCGAAGCCAACAGGCATCTTCAATAATGGAATCATTAACTGCAAGGGCAACTCCAAGGGCCAGTGAACTAGCATCCACCCAGACCGTGAACTCATTCCCGTTGACGCACCACTTTCCCTGAACGGGGTCATCACTGGTCACTCTGGACACAGTCTCTGTCAACATGCTCCTTAGGGTGACATCGTGTACTGCATCGTCCCATCCCGACGACACGGCTGTTGCACGTCTCTTTATGGCTGCCACGGCCACCCTGAGCCAACCGCACACAGGGAAATGGCCTACCATCTTTCCACAAAGCGAAAACACTGTTCGTCGAGTGATGTTTGATGGGACCTTGGGAATGTGACTTCCTCTTCTCCAGCAAAGTCACTCCTTGCTATTGCACACGTGCAGGCTGAGAACTTTTGCTCCATCGCACAGATGCTTTGGTTCCTTACATGTCAGTCCAAAGCTTTCAAAGTGCATTCTAACCGATTGCGCTGACATGAGGCTCTCATTGACGAATATATCATCGATGTATGAGAATGTTGCCTGTTGCACTGTCTCATCTTGCTGCCGGATAGCATGCATGATTGCTGTCATAATGCCTGGGGCCACATTTAGACCGAACCCTAGCCTGGTTAGACAATATCGGGTTCCTCTAATTTCCACAGTCTGAAATGGCCACAATTTCTTCTCAATGCGTATTTGCAGATAGGCCCTGTGTAGGTCCAGAGTTGCCACGTTCGATCCCTGCTGTCGCCACTCCCTTAATTTGAGTGCACACACATCAGCCCTTGCTGTATATGGGTCGACATGCTCATTGAGCTCACGGTAGTCTAGGATGGGGCGGACCTTTTGTTTGGTCTCTTGTACGACGGCCATCAAGGGAATCAGCCCTCGCGGGGGTCCAAACTCATCCTCTGGGTATGGAAGAAGCCAGCCATTGTCGATCCACGTTTGCAGTTCTTCTTCATGCTGTTCCCTTAGCCACATTGGTGTTTCTATCATACTCTGCATGAAAGTCAGGCTCGTCAAGAGTTATGGCAGCACAAACATGTTCCTCACATCGGGAGAACTGTACCTTGCCGGTTCTGTCCACGGTAATTCCACCCAGTTTTGTAATCAAGTCCATACCCAGGAGTAGGTCGTACTCGAGAAGCTCTCCCTCCACAACCAGGGCTCGCACGGCTACTGCAGGCCCGTCGTTGATGCTTGCGCAGATAATGCTCACCCCACAAGAGGCTAGTGAACCTCCGCCTACAGTTAGTACCGGAATTCTCTCTGCTTTCCAAGTGGCACAGCATATCTTGCTTACGAGAGTCTGGGTGCACCCAGTGTCCACAAGCGCGAGGCGCTCGCTTCCATTAATGTGTATGCTTGCAGTGGGTAGCGCCCTGCTCAATGACGATCTGGGGAGAAGACTGGCGCTGTAGCTTCTTCTCCTTGCCCATTTCCCGGACAGGTGCAGGCCAGGTGTCCGCGTTTTTTGCACTTGTAGCACTGCGGCCTGTCAAGTTTCCGAGTTGGTTGACGTGACAAAAGACAATCACAGGCCAAATGGTTGGGTCCTCCACACTTATAGCAGGTTGTAGCTGCACTCAGGTTCTGCAATCCAACCTGTGATGGTTGTACAGCTGCCACTTGGTCTATAGTGTTAGGGCTTTTCTTTAGTATTGCTCGTGCCCGCGCCAATACTTCTGATATGTCCATCTCGTCCACTTGGGATGAGGCACGGAGCAGATCTTCCACACTCTTAGGTAATCCTGCAACAAAGGCGCACACCAAGCCTTTGTCTGACATCCCTCCAAAGAGGACCGATAGCTTTTTTAGCTCAGCCAGATACACATCCACCGTTTCCCTGGGCTGTAATTTTCGGGCCATGAATTCCTTCCATGCAGTAATTTGATCTAATGCAAATGCTGTAAAAAGGGCGCTCTTGATGCAGGCAAAATCTGTTTTTCCTC
>NC_136523.1:68603270-68760770 GCF_053919585.1 Euprymna scolopes | reverse complement strand
AAACAAAAAAAAAACAAGGTGGTTTAAAAGAAAGGGTTTTAAACTTCGGGCTTTACAGGTAAATTTCTAAAAAACACTACTTTTTTGTTTTAAAGTTGAATATATTATTTATTGATGTTTTATCTTCAATTTGTGATATATTAAACTTTGGCGAGTAAATTAATTATTTACTTTTTAATAGACATTTGAAAATGGGGGGGGGCTTGATTTTAAAAAACGCTTGTCTAAAATATTATATTCGGTTTATTGGAAAGATCATAAAATTTCACATTGACCCTGAAAATATGGTAAAAATTGAATCAATAGAAAAATTTTGATAGATTTTTAAAGTTTAAAAATTGAAAATACTGAGCTCGTAAATTTCAATTAATTTCATTACTGTTTTTAAAAAAATAAAAAAATAATATTTCTATTACTTTTAAAACAACTTTAATCGTTTATTTTGGAAGTATAATCCATAAAGAAAATAAACAACCCACTTTTAAAAGAGAAATTACGAGTTTTTTATATTTTATTCGCAGTTTCGTGGTAGGGGTGTCAAAAATTCACACAAAAATTCTGATACATCTAGTCATTTGTTTACAACTTTTGAGAAATTAAGCCTTCTTACTCCTTAAGCGATAAGCAGACATTTTTTTTATTATTTTTTTTATTGTTCGGTGTGTAAAATCCACTTTGAACAACATATTTGGAAATTAGAAAAAAACAAAAAACAAAACAAAACTTTGTTTTAGCATGTTAAAAGTATTTAGGTTGATAGATAATTAAATTCTACTGTGTTTGGTATAAGGTTTTTTTTTTTTTTTGCTGTTGTTTCTTGCTTTTTACAATTTTCGACTAAATACTTCTAAATTAAGTGGAATTGCTTAGATCGTATTTTAAACTAAACTTCGGAGGTTGGAATGCCCCCCCCCCTAAAATGTACTTGGAAAAATCGATTTCATAGCGAGATTTAAGAATGGTTAGCCGAAAAAAAGGTGAAAAACAAAACAAATAATCAATAAATAATTGTTACCAAAGGCAATAAATGCTACTTTTTTTACTTACATGAATGAGTTTATTTTATGTTTTAAAGTATTTTCAAGCGCTTTTCTTTATTTTTTAATCTAAAATTGCGGGTGTGTGGGTGCGAAATATCTCCTGATTTTCTAGAATTCCTGCTATCTCCAGATCTAGCTGGAAAACCGCTAAATTGGAAACACTGGTCACATGACGGCAAGCGGTGATAAATAATTGTCCATAGATAATAAAAAAAAATGGCCTATTGGTACAAAGAAAACCACCTATTTATTATTGAAAAATTAAGTATAATGTTATAATTAAAAAGAGATATATAAGAACACGCATGGGTACAGTAAACATATTATACCAAAATGTCGAAGCAATCATTTATTTAGTTACTTAGACTATTAATTACGAACTAACCAAGAGTTACATTTTTATATATATAGATATATGGCAAAAAAGTCTATATTCCAAATTCGAAGATATTGTTCATCTAACTGTTTATTTGTTTCAGCATGTTAAAATGTTCAATTCTTGACAGCACCTGTTTTGTAGCACAGAAACATTCATAGAATTATTGTTAATTTTTTAATCTTTTCCACCCTGACTCATCTGAAGAATAAGAGCTCATCAACTTTAAAAGAAAATAAAAAGAATATACATAAACCCCCCCAAAATTGAAAGAATAGTTACAATTGTGTTTTATGATATTTACATCATCTTTCATTTTTTTTAGTATATATATATATATATATAAGATATTGTCAGGTTTCAACCAATCAGAATAAGCGGATTTTGAGAAGAAAGAATTTATTATTTTTAAATCAGAAAATGGAAAGATTATGTTATGTGTATATAGCTAATAACCAGTTATGATAGGTGTAAATAAAGTATCATTGAAAATGTAGAATTGGTCCCGGTGTCAACTGGTAGCAGTGAGAGGACTAAATATTTATAAAGAAAAATAGGGACTCCTTCCTCTAAAGATGTTTCGACTGTGATCGTGTTGCTCCTAGGATGCAATGTAGCATTTTATTATAATGACTTAATGTGTCTACAATTGTGTTCGAAAATTGCATAAGATAGTGGCTAGTAGCCTAGACATAATGAATTAGTATGTGGAATTTGTTATTGCACACCTATAATATTTTGTTCCAGAAGGGAATTTCTGCAGTCAAATTCTGCATTAATTAAAATATAATATTTTATTCTGCATTAATTAAAATATAATATTTATACATATTTTACGACCAGGCAATGCCAAGTGGGCTGCTAGTATATATATATATATATATATATATATATATATATATATATATATATATATATATATATATATATATATAGTAAAAAGATAAATTATTATAAATTTTGAATCAGTTTCAAAAGCATAAACAAACAAAATCAACTTGAGTGTATGATCGTTTCGGAAACGATATTCATTTTATTTACAATTGACAATAATTGACAAAGGTTTTGTGTTGAAACATAATCTCCTCATCAGCAAAAAAATAGGGGAGGGGGAGTTTAAGACACTAAAATAAAACTTGCATTTTTGTAGCAAGTAAGGCAGATATTCCTTATTGAGCTCCATTAGAAAATTTGTTTTAAGTTGGATTCTTACGAATTATTATTAAAACGGGTAAACCTCTAATTCCTAGCATGAAAAAACAGCTAGTAAGAGCAAAAGGAGTCACAAAGATTGACTAAGATGTTTCTGGCGGATTAATGAAGGGTAGTTTTCACGAATATTCATTAAAAAAGTTTTTGTTTTTTTTTAGAAAAGAGAGAGGTAGGAAAGACAAAGGAAATTTACAACTCTCTCTGTTTCAGACAGGAGAAAAAGAGAGAAGGAAAGAAAGTTATCAAATTAGATAGAATAAGTCACAAAGAGAGAGAGAGAGAGAGAGAGAGAGAGAGAGAGAGAGAGAGAGAGAGCAAATGATGGCTCAATAAAAAAAGGTTTTTCAACAATTAAACAATATGCAAATATCTGGATTTGCAATCAAATCGACAATTCAACTTTGCACAGATAAATTTAGAAAAAAAAGCATTAAATCGAAAACAGAGACTTTAGCCAACTAAAACGTATTTCTTAACCAAATGAAATCTAAATTACCCATTTAACTTTCTTTATATACATATGTTGGTAATTGAGCATAAAACCAGACCCTAACTTTCAAACATGCCGGAAGCTGGCACCCACGTCTGTCAATTGAGGTATGAAAGCACAAAACGGATACAATACTTTCGCTATCCTTTAAAACTACTTATATATTTGGACGAAATATTAAGATATTTTTTGTTAATATATTTTTTCAAACTATAATTGCGTTTTTTTTTTAATGCACTTTATTTAAATATACTTTATTTAAACCTACGTAATCTATTACGAAAACTATTTTATGTTGCACATTCACTTTTTTGAAACTGCTAAAACTGTAAAAAATGTGACATATTCATATTTTTTGTAATGTTTCTGTAAATAAATATATTTTAAAAATATTTAAATAGTTTGACAAAATATATAACATGTTAACTTAAACTTATAGGATTCACTACTATATATGTTTATAGGTTTGTATTTATAGGATTCACTACTAAACTAATTAAATGAATCGTTATGAATTTTAGAATAGAGTTGCTAGGTGTAATGGGTCGTAATGTGGGTTATGTTATATAGTTCAAGTTCTATAAGTTTCATTATATTATTTGACAATCATTTTTTAAAATGCTATGGTAGATGATAGTACATCGAATTTGTCATGATCAGTCATGACTGGTGACAGGATTTTGAATGTCAATGTGTTTATTGTGTCTAGCCAAATTGATGAGTTTTAAAAAGATGAAACAACTGTTGATGGATATATTTATATATTTTGTTGTGTCACACCACTATCCAAGCTTAAAATCTTACAGACACATTTTTTTACCAAACAAAAAATAAGAGACAATTTTATTTTTTTTAAATTTTCTTATTTCAGTTTGTGAGCAAAAAAGCAAATAGATATTTCAAGTGAAAAAAATACACATTACTTCCTGTAAATCCTCCCTTCATCTTACCTTATCGATTCCTGCCATTTTACCATTCTTCTGCTATGGAGAAAACTTTCATGCATTTTGAACTCTTTGACTCTACTGTGGATAACCCTTTGAATTGATATATGTGTGCTGTATATTCCTTTCTCTCATAAACTGGTATTATTTATTAACTAATTTAATATTATATATTTGCTCCTCAGTTCTCTTATTCCCCTTAAATTCCTCTTTCCAAATTAGATGTTGATCTTTTGTTTTCTAATTTCTTTCTGTATAAAAATAAATATTTGTGTTTGAATTTCAAACTTTGTTGTCTTATGTGATTTCACACTAGTTTTTTTTTAATTCCACTTTCACTTGAATTAAGACATCGAAGAATTTGATCGCCTTAATTTATTCTCAGCAAGAAATTTCAAATTGGGTAAAGATTCGGTTTCCTGATGAATAAACAATTGATTTACTTGTCTAGAGTAAAGCTTAAGACAGTCTTCCAAGATAAGAATTTTAATTGCACATAATCTAAGAGTTTTAGATATTTAAAAGCTATACAAAAGGGTAAGTTCAAGTTAAAGAGAAGTAATGTTCCAACCTTTGTGAATAGCTTCTATTAATTTTATTTATTTTTTATATAAGGAAGTCACCACTTGTTA
Source organism: Euprymna scolopes (assembly GCF_053919585.1). Taxonomy (NCBI): domain Eukaryota; kingdom Metazoa; phylum Mollusca; class Cephalopoda; order Sepiida; family Sepiolidae; genus Euprymna; species Euprymna scolopes. The sequence goes on along the minus strand of NC_136523.1, from coordinate 68,756,076 downwards.
AAGCCCAAAACCACTCGAGGATAAAGGTTAATGAATGTACAGTGCTGATCAGGAAAACAACATGATAATAGTTAGTGATGGAAATAGGGTAGGAATGGATTATTTAGGGAAACGGCTCAACAAAAACTTGTATATGACCATATTTTAGTCAGCTGGAAAGCAAGCCAGTGAAAAAGAGTTAAAATTAACCAGCCACTTTTTCCCCCATTGCATCACATGCTCAAGTTGAAGGAGAGAGACTCAGAGAGATCTTGGTCATTGTTGGTCTTTGAAGTGTTGCCATATATCATAGTGTCATCTACATATATGTCAACAAATGAACTTTGAGTGTGATTTTGGAGATCATTGATGAAGATAAGGAAGAGAGTTGGGCCCAAGAAAGGATGCCTGAGCCATGCGAGTATTGATACTTTGAACTTCAGATCCCTGCCGATTAATGACTACTTGTAAAAACCTATGAAACAGAAAAGATTTGATAGTTGAGAAGACATTTCCAGATAATCCATAACTGGAAATCTTGTGAAGTAGACCTCTGTGCCTAGCTATTGTTCTTGAGAAGAAACCCCTGTTCATTGATTCACTGATCCTATGTGAAATTACAGTCAGTACATCAGCTGTAGAACTTGCCGGATGGAAACCATAGTTTGTTTTGCTGATGTGGTTGACAATTTCTCAATTTAACACATGTAAAAACAACTTATTCATGAGATGCAGAAGACCAATCTTTACTTTCTTTCAATATTGGGTAAACTAATGAGGTGTTGGGAAGCATTTCTCCTTTAGATGATTAAACAGCTTTGTTAGAATGGATGTTAGTTCCAATTGCAGTTTCTTGAGTACTATAACTAAAATACTGTTAAGACCAGTTACTTTGCTGACATCAAGGTTTTGAATGAACGTGGCAAAATCACAAACAGATATATAAATGTTGCCCAGATTATTTTCGGTCTTGGGAGGAAATTCAAAAGATAGGAGGTCCTGATTGCATCAGGTTGAATTTGCTGCAAAATTCTTGGCAAAGAGTTTGACTTTGTCAGATGTTGACGAAATCACCATTAATAATGATTTAGATAGATGGGTTGCATCTATTCAGGACCTTGTTAGTTATTCACTAAAACTCATGGAAATAAAACGCCTATTCTTCTACTTTGGACTTGATAGACTGAACATACATTTTGAACATCTTGCATTTTCTAGCCAGTTCTAAAGACAACTTTAGTTTCAAAACATCTATTACATTTAAAGCAATTGAAGTAGTGGTTTCTGTGTGCAATGACAGCAGCACATTCAGGAGTGTACCAAGGTTGGTTGTTCAGTTTCTGTTGGAATATTTTGGAGGCTATGTAGTTGTCTATGTTGATAGTTAACTAATCAATTAAGTCAGATGCTATATTGGATGCATTCTTTTTGAACATAGAGTGTAAGGGTAGTTCAGATATGAATGTTCGGAAACCGTCTTGGTCAGCCATCAAGTATTGGTAGACTGTTCGATGGAGAGGGATATTTAGGGTGTTGGTATACATTGTTTTTATCTATATTGAGACAATCGAGTGATCAGACGATCCTAGCTGAAACAGAACTGAAGATGAGCACAGATCAGGGCATGTTCATAGAAAAAGATCTAAAAGAATTGCAAATTGCCATCAGCATCGGGTACTATATGCTGCAATAGTTGAAGCTTTGCAACCTCTGACTTCATGCAAATGTACTTAAAAAATCTGCAGTATCATTTATAAAGGATAGAATGACTTGATACTTTGTTCGATACACCAGTTTCAATATATTCATTATCATTCTCTTAAGGTTCTTCTTAATGTAATCTGGAGATTTTATAGAAAAATTCTTTTTTGCTAAATAGTTTCAGTGCTACTAGTTTTAAACCGAAGGTTTGAATGAACTCTTTGACTACCTTCTTGAATATCATCTTTGATATTGCAACTTTCTTAGAAATTAACTGGTCCAGGAGGATAGTATTTTATGGAGCATGTGGAGCTATCAGAAGACTACGCCTTTTTGTGATATTTTTTGAATGACCTGATGAATCGAAATTGAGGGAATGAATGCATATGCATATACTCCTGTCCAGTGTTCTGCAGAATTCTGGTGATGCCCAGCTCGTCTCTGACTATATGCACTAAAGATTCAAGTATAAATCCTAGTACTGAGAAATATTATGAGAAAGGAAAATAATTTAAATATGATTGGATTATAACTCTGATCCTTCAACAATCTGGATGCTTGAAGCATGTCGCCCCCTTCGCTTCTGAACGCCCCCCCCTTCTGTCTAATTAATACTTAGAACATTTGGAGCATGTATAGCATCCATTGCATAGGGGGTGGGGAAATTTTCTGCTTTTTATTATCTGAAGTACCAAAGAAGTTTATGTTTGAATGCAAGAACCTCTTAAAAATCAAATCCATTATGATGTAGTCGAAGCTCTGTCTACTAACTTCTACTAAACTTCTTGCTAAAACTCAGCATTTCAAAGGAAATTATTATTTGTTCATTAAGAGCTTTTATGCAAGTCATTGTCAGTAATTGCATACTGGCTATAATAAGTGGTGTGCCCTGAAGGGAGCAAAACTAATAATTAAAATCATAATTATCATCATTATTCTTCGTTTTTAGACTAGAATTTCAACTGCCAACTCAATCATGTTTTCCCCCTATGGACGACTTCAATCAACGATTAATAGAAAAACATTTTTATTTGTCTATCCTGTTAAAAATAACATTATCAACAAACTATCCTGTTAAAAATAACATTATCAACAAACTATCCTGTTAAAAATAACATTATCAACAAACTATCCTGTTAAAAATAACATTATCAACAAACTATCTTGTTAAAAATAACATTATCAACAAACTATCCTGTTAAAAATAACATTATCAACAAACTATCCTGTTAAAAATAACATTATCAACAAACTATCCTGTTAAAAATAACATTATCAACAAACTATCCTGTTAAAAATAACATTATCAACAAACTCACAGATTAAACCAAGGATCATTAACTTACTACTACTTGCATCCTGCAACGCATGAGGCAGTCAAAGCATCATTTTCAGTCTGAATCCAAATCTACAGCACCCCTCCCGCCAGCTTCTTCATATTTCAATCAAATCTCTCTTGATTGTTTGCTTTCAGTTCATTTTTGTCTTGGCAATTTCTCTTATTTGTTATTTGCAGATTATTAATGATACGACGTGTTGGTTAGTGCGGTCTATGACTTCTTGGTTGGTAGTTCAATCCATAAATCTGTAAAGCACTTGGAATCAAACACACCTAATTTCTTCTCTTGGGTGATTTTCACATGTTTAACATCTATATAGCAGTTGTGGACAAGTCGTTTCTGCTGTAAAATTTTAATTTAGATCTGAAGGTGACTGTTTTGTTCTCAAAGGATCATTATTTTTTTTTTTACCGCCTGTGTTTTTTTTATCATTGTCTTTAAGTTTGTGTTTCCCTATATAAAAAATAGATATATTTCCTTTAAGGAAGTGAATCATACAATTTCATTTATCTATGCAGCGGTTGGAATTCCTGTTGGACAGGAGCACATATTGGCTTTAGTTAAACATCCGGGTAACTACAAATTCCAAAAGGACTGTAAACAATTGTCACTAGCTCGTATTCCAACCAACTGTTGTAACTAAAAAACTGCCTGGAATTTATGTTTCCAAGGAAGGGGGGAGGGCACTCAAAATTGTATTTTCCTGAATCAGCATATTTATTCAAATTTTCCATCATGACCTATTCATAAAAGTAATATTAAAATCAAACTCTTTTGATATGACATTTTTAATATTTGGATGAACAGCTCGGCCAACTTTGTTACTTTAGTTTTTAAAACTGACCAATGCGAGTGAAAGGTGACCATTAACTCCAAACTAAAAGTCAATATGTCTTAAAACGTATGACAATTAGCAAAAATACTTTTCCTCTTAGAAAGCAAATAACAATAAATCAGAAACCACTTATTAGCAACCAAACATTAGTGAACCAATTTCCATGAGTCTGTAGCAGTGATAAATTATTCTATATCTATTCCCTCTGACTAAGAGCAACCCTAATGAGATTGTATTATGACACAATGACCAATCAAATAATTTAGCAAAGCAATTTCTGACAAACCTTTTGAGATCTTTAAGGTTCACCGAGCAGTTAACAGGTTTCCAGACAATCATGTAGTAAGATGTTTATACTTATTATACCTGTTAATTAATTGACAATCAGAAGCAGATGTTTGAACCTTGCACACATTAACCTGTGTAACAGAAACAAACATAGTTTTATTCTTTCTGCACATCTGGAGACGACTAATCAGATTCTATCAAAGTGTTGTATGAGGAGCAATTCAAAACACTGTACAAAAAAGAATGTGTTTATTCACTTGGAACTCTTGCCTCAATGCCTAATGAGACATTCCATCAACTCTAATTGACTCTAATGAACAACTCCATGAAAATGACACAACACAATCCTGAACAATTCCATTGAAACGACACGGTACCAGAGCAACCTCAGCAGTCACTTCCTGAACAACTCTGGCATCAGTTTTTTATAGCCTTTGGACAAACTCACTTTTTTGCGTAAGTAGGCCCAACTAAGACAATGGCACACAATTGTTGAGCGCTTTCACGCATGCTTGTCACACTCCTCCCTGATCTTGAGATCACACACATGACAATGTTGGGTAGGCTGCTTTTTCCGGATACTTTGCCTTAACAGGTTTATGAATGGGTTTTCAACTATCACATCATTGAACTCCTCTAGATGCTTGGGTGCCTCACTCTCTGAGAAGCTTTTTTCATGTGATCAAGGAGGTTTCATCATCTGAGAAGGAAATGTTGTCATAGATGGAGCAATCATTTCGGCATGCTGGACGCACATCTTTTATGTGGCATGGTATTTCATTAATTGAGACTGAGTGTTGGCTATTGATTTTCATCACTGCACTTATGCTGGACTGCGTCATACATCTTCCCTGCAGATTCTTCACCCAAACAGCATCTCCCCCTTTGTACAGATTAACAACTGCATTGTTGGACACCACCACTAAACACGGATCCTATAGGTGTATTTTATGTTCGTAGGTGCAGTTGTAGCCGTCTTGTCATCCTTAGGTATAACATTCTGCCAGTATACTGCCTCCATCATGCACTGTGTTCTTGCTGCAATGCACTTATGTGATAGGGTCTCTCAATTATTTGGTTTCCTGATAGTTTTATAGACAGAATGAAATCATATGTACATGATCCACATCCGTGTAAACTCAGCAAATCTTTTTCTGCAAAATGCTGTGCCATTGTCAGTAAGCAACTCAATTTTCAACTGTTTGGTGTTGCTAGCAGAGTCTTGTCGGTGCAACTGTTCTAGATGGGGAAATGGCTAGAGCTACAGTCTATCAACGTCAGGTACAATTGAGTGCTGAAATGTGTTATATCCATAGCAACTCTGCTCCATGAGATTCCAGTGTGGCCACTGACCTATTTCACATTTCTCAACTTCATGCTATGACCAAACCCAACATCACCAGACCTACACTCTAAATCGGGCATTTCTTACTAAATACTAACAAATATCCCCTGGGATCCTCCGACCACTTCATCATATCAGTTAAGATGAAAATGAAACACAATAAGTCTTCAGATGTACCTCTTCACCGTACTGTATATCGATACTCTATAGCAGACTGGGATAGTTTCCGTACATTCATATCTGATCTACCCCTGCATTCCATGTTTAAAAAGGCTGTGTCCTCTATAGTATCAGACCTGACCAAATAGTTAATTGTAGGCATAGACCGATTCATACCATCCAAAAATTTCCAACAAAAACCTAACAGCCAGCCATGATTCTCCCCAGAATGTGCTGCTGCCATTGCGCACAGAAATCACTTTTTCCATAGCTACCAATATAACAGATGTACTGAGACTAAAACTGCTTTCAGAACTGTAAAAGAGTAATAAAAAATGTAAGAGAGCTATATGCCCAGTCCGTTAAATCCAAAGTAGCTGAGCAGCGGCTTGGTTCCCACCAGTTTTGGTAAATAGCAAACAGAATCCTGCGTTCTATCCCAACCATCATCAATGGACCTGAGGTCATCTCATCAGCATCAGACAAGGCCAAACTATTTGCCAAGAACTTTGCAGCTAACTCTACCCTCTGCGACGAAGGCCATCAACTCCCTGTATTTTCTCCTACAACAGACAACACACTATGCAACATACAAATATCTGTGCGTGAGGTCAGCAAATTAATCAAGAACCTTGATTCCAGTAAAGCAACTAGCTCAGATGGCATTCCGATTATAGTGTTGAAAAAGCTTCAACCAGAACTTGCTCCCACACTTACAAAATTGTAAGAAGAAAAGAAGTGCTTTCCAACACCCTGGAAAACCTCATCAGTATGCCCTATATTTAAGAACTCAGGTGATAAGTCATCTCCCGCTCAGTACAGACCAATAAGTCTCTTGTGTGTCATGAGTAAGTTGCTGGAATCCATATTAAATAGTCAATCACCTCAGCAGAAATAACCTCCTTAGTGACATGCAATATGGTTTCCGTTCTGCTAGATCTACAGCTGATGTGCTAACGATTATATCCCATAGGATTAGTGAATCTTCCTCTCTATGGCAATCGTTCTTGACATATTAAAGACTTTCGATAAGGTATGGCATAAGGGTCTACTTCACAAGATTTCCAGCTACGGTTTAACTAGAAATGTTTTCTCAATCATTAAATCATTTCTCCCTAATAGGCTCATAAGAATAGTGGTTGATGGGTAACAATCAGAGGCCCACAGTATTAATGCTGGAGTTCCCCAGGGGTCCATCCTGAGCCCAACTCTCTTCCTGATCTACATCAATGATCTCCCTAAACACATACTTAAATCATTCGTTGACATCTATGTTGATGATACGACCATCTATGGCAACACATCAAAGGCCGTAAATGACAAATCTCTCTCTGATTCTCTCTCCTCTGATCTTGAGCACGTGGTACAGTGGGGGAAGAGGTGACTGGTTACTTTCAATGCATCTAAAACCAAGTTCCTATCTTTACATCATCAATGCTATGATCCCCATCTAGCATCAATTGAAATGGATGGCTCTCGTCTTCGGGAGGCTTCATGTTTTGACAAGTTCCTGGGTGTGACCTTTACTCCTGATCTGAAATGGAACACGTATATCAAGTCTGTTGCCAGGGCCACTGGGAAAATGGTGGGATCCTTCTACCACTCCAGAAGATATCTCACTACAGATGCAATTCTCTATCTGTATAAAAGCTAAGTACATCCAAAGATGGAGTACTGCTACCACATCTGGGCTGGAGCTTCTAAAAACAGCCTATCCTGCCTTCACAAAGTACAAAATAGACTTCATGGATTAGTGGGGGATGTCCTTTTCTCTTCCCTGCAACCTCTCTCCCACAGAAGAGACGTTGCGAGCCTGTCTTTGTTTTATCATTATTTTCGTGGCAAGTGCTCGTCCGAGTTCCAATCTCTGGTCCCCCCCCCTCGCAAATTAAAATTGATTAAATGAAAACCTATTTTCTTTAATTAAAAGTGGACTTTACCCTGATCCCAGCAAGGTGAAGTAGAGCTAAAAGATTTAGTGAATAATTTAAAAAAAATGAAAGAGTTTTATTTTCTGGGTCTTGCAAAAATTTGAAAAAATTAGTCTTTAAAAGACATTTGTTATTGAGTTTTTATTACATGTTACTTTTTTTTAGCATTCTTCACAAGCAAAACATATTTTTTCTTATTTTAGTTGAAAAACGAGGCTAATTCTCAATATTTTTCTCCATATTTTCTTTATCATTTAGGCATTTACAGGAAAACGATTGTAATTTAAAAAAAAATAATTTCTTAATTATATATTTATTATATTGTGGTTTGAGCCATAATATATATAAAAATGATTTGTTACTTTATTAAGCTTTTTATGCTTTTATTGCTACTTTGAAACAAAAGTAGCTGATACCATTATTAAATATTTATATAAAAATTATACTAAGTTACTCTTGCGAGACTGAAACTTACCAGCAGGATAGACTCTTCCAGCACCATATTACAATATGAGATAACACTCTCAGGGAGAAGTATCACAATACCATAGAATTAGCAGGAGTACAAGCACAACATCGGACAACACCGGATAGTAAGCTCTTGTAGTTAAATCGGCTGGTAAACAGTAAAACAAAATAAAATAAATACTATAAGCAAAAGTTCAGCTAGAATTCGTCATTGTCAACTTTCTCTCTCAACTTTCGGCAACAGGCATTTTATTAGAAAACTGACCCCATTCCATTTGCATATGTGTGCAGTAGAAGATGAGATCTCGTGAGATTCCATGAGACTACACCTTATAAATCCATGGCTGCCATCTTTAATTTCTCTTTCTCTCAGATCCCATCCGAAAGTAAGTTGTATGACTGTGCGATACACACACATGCGGGTGCTTTCTTCTTTGATTATTACATTCAACTCTACACTCCCTCCTGGTCTCCAGACCACACATGGGACATGGTGGACGTGGTCGTTTGTTGTGAGCACTCCTATGAAGGGGGATTGGCTGGACTACATCATCTTCATTGGAGCTCTCAGGAGACGCGTCAGAACCATTGGCATCAGCGTTAGGGCATACAGTCATACCATCAGTCTGGACTTCATCGGAGGTCTCAAAAGCGGTGCTGGTACTGTCAGCGTTGGGGTTCACAGTTGTACTATCACGGGGAATAGGACGGATCCACAGGTCATCGTTGGATGATTCACCGTTACTGCTACTCGCCAACTGGTTCGTATTCAGGGCAGGCCGGATATCCTTCACATGGTGTGAGGTACCATTGACTAGCACGGCTTGCTCACTGATGATGCCAGTGATTCGCCCTTTTTGAAAGCTGTTGGTGCATTGATTATTGGGAGGCTTCACCCAAACAGTGTCCCCTAACTCATACAGGCCTTGGATTTCCTGCTGATCAGGCAAATGAGCGTCAATGTCCTTGATGTGCACTCGATAGCAATAGATCACATTGGTGGGTGCGCTTGTAGCAGTCATGCCATCCTTTGGAGTTGCATTATATCTATAGACCGCCTCTGCGATCGTGCATTGTTTTCTTGCCGCGATCCTCTTCACGCTTCGATGGCACCGCTCTGCTATGCCGTTGCCACTTGGTACATATGCACATCTGTGTCTGAGCTGGATCCCCCACTTGTCTACGAAACATCTGAACTCCCCACTGCAGAAGGTCATGTCATTGTCTGTAAGGATCTCTTCAGGTGGCCCGCTTTCATAAAATATGGACTCCAATTCACAGATGACACTGGAGGAATCCTGTCTTATTAACAGGTGCTAGATCGCAAACATTGTCGGTCCACAATCGATCAGGGTGAGGAAGTGCTGGCTGCCGTAGTGAGTTATGTCCATACCCAGTCAGCTCCAAGTCGCGTCTACTCCCAGTTGACCTTTCTGCCATCTGGCCAGGGCGGAAACGATTGACTGGCATGCTTGGCATTCCTTGACTACCGCTTTCACTGCACTTTTGGACACTGACGGATTGGACAAAAAAAATAAAAGGGAAATTTCATGTTCTAAATCTCACAATAAACAAAACAGGAATAGGTTAAAGAAACCGCTCAGTCAAGTGGAAAACATATTGCAAAAATTGCAGTAAAAATGGTCATAATGGTATGCCAACTAAAAGAGGAAACCCAAAAGTAAAATTAGACAAGTTCAATTGGACCACATAGTCAATAGGAATTTAAGAAAGTATGTGACTTGAAAATTTCAATAACTCCATAAAATTCAAGCTTGACTCAGGTTCTGATCTTTCAATAATCAACTAGCATACTTGACGTCAATTAAACAAGCCAACCCTTTTAAAGATAAAACAGCAAAATCTGTGACTGATGAGAATATTAACATCTAAGCTGAGGTAACAGTTATAGTAACATTAAACAGAGTTACCAAAAGGCTGAAAACCTACATACTAAAAACTTTGGATAACCTGTTCAGAACAGATTGGATAGAAAGATTCAATCTATGGGATTGCTCAATGAGTACCTTTTGTCACAAAATAGGAAGTAGTGTCCAATTTAGTAAAAATCAAAAAGGAACTCAAGTAACAATTTCTCCAGGTTTTTTTCTAATGGCCTTGGGAAATGTTCTAAATTAAAAGCTAAGCTTAAACTGAAGGACGGTGCACAACCTGTATTCAAGAAAAAAATGGCATGTCCTTTTCACTGCTCTAAAGCAAATCAACAAAGAATTAGATAGACTTGAACAAGCAGATTGTCTGTTAAAAATAGATTTTAGTGAATGGGCAGGTAAAACAGAAGTACAACCAAATACGAATATGCAGAGATTTTTTGACAAGGTTAAACGATGCCTTGCAGGATCACCATTATCCTCTTTCAAGCACTGAAGAAATTTTAAACAAACGAAATAGTGGAAAAATCTTCTCCAAAATTTACCTCTCAGACGCATAGTTTCAAATAGAGATGGATGAAAAAAGTTTCAAATCGCTCTGCATAAACAACCATAGAAGGTTCTACAAATACAACAGACTGGCTTTTGGGATCAAGGTTGTGATTACAATTTTCCAGCAGGTCATGGCTACCATGCAACAGCCTATTTGGATGATATATTGGTGACTGGTGACTATGGGAGAGCATATAATAATAGAAACATATAATAAACGTATTGGAGAAGTTACAAGAATTTGGGTTTAAGGTTAAGGAGGCAAAGTGTGACTTGTTCTTATAGAGATTAAATACTTACGTCACATCATAAATAGAAATGGTTGTCAGCTGGTTTCAGAAAGAGCCAACGCGATTAGAAACATGCTGGCCCCAGATAACATTCAAGCCTTACGAAGCTTCCTCAGCCTAGCTAACTTTTAGTAAGAGTTCATTAAGAACATGCAGAATTTGAGATGGCCTCTCAATAAACTGTTAAAAAAGGACAATCTATGGCTATGAACTCCTGAATACCAAGACGCATTAAAACAACCAAGAAAACTCTTACTTCAGATCTCTCCCTCCCCCACTAGTCTTAACATCATAGTCACAAGTCATACGGCATCTGTGTGTGCATTCTCCATAAACTGCTAGATAGTTCGTGAAAAGCTGTAGCACATGCTTCAAGATCCCAACAGCTGAGAAGCAATATTCTCAAATAGAGAAAGAGGCTCTAAGAATAATATTTGCTGTCACAAAGTTCCACAGATACTTATATGGAAGACAGTGCATATTGCCTTGACAGAGTTCAAAATAGACTTTGTAGACTACCCTTTTCTCTTCCCTGCAACCTTTTTCCCATAGAAAAGACGTTGCAAGTCTGTCTCTGCTTTATTGTTATTTTCATGTAAGTGCTCGTCTGAGCTCAAATCTATGGTCTCCCCTCGACAAACTTTCATGAAAAACACTCGTCTCACTGAAACCACCATCAATAATTTCCCCCACTCTTTTTCTGTGCCTAAACCTAAACGTATATTCCATGAACAAAGCTTCTTTCTTAGATCTGCACGCCCGTGGAACTCTCTTCCGTTTCCCTGCTTTCCGGCTGACTACAATATGGTCATCTTCAAGTCCAACGTAAACAAGTTATTGATGAGCCGCCCCCTTAAGTAATCCAATTTACTAAATTTCCACAAGCGATTACTACGATATTATCCTACTGACTACTATACACTCATTAACCCTTATCCTTGAGTGGCTCCTGGGCTTTGATAAGTGATGACTCCTATTTAAAAAAAAAAAAAAATACTACAAACAGACCATAAGCCCCGAATATCTTTGGATCCAAGAAAAGTCTGTTAGTCTCATGTGGGGTATATGGTTAGAAAAGAAGAAAAAAAAAAAAAAGAAACATACCGGGCATATCTGCATCGCTCTTTGGGAAAGAAGAAGGAAAGGATGGCCAGCGCATTTGTATATGGGAAGGGCATCTTGCGAAGGCAGAGCATAATGGGAGAAGCTATTATTTTTTTCCTGTCTCTTCCTCTTTTTTTCTAGATAGGAGGATATAAAAGCAGGGAAAAATTCCCTGAGGCAGCAGAGAGAAAAGAGTCATGAACATCTTCTCTTGAAAAGAATTTTGTATTGCTGACGTTTGGATTGTGCGGTGTGACATTAGTGGCGAGAGGCCAGGTGTGGTCGATTGGAAAAGAAGAGGGCAGAAACGTGCTGTTGTCGAGAGAGTGACTCACTGCTTCCCGAACCCCAGAACCGAATCCTGATTATAACGCTAGAAGCTATTTCGGCAAGTCAAGCAGGTTAACATGGCTGACTGGAGACTCTCAACTCAGATGTTGAGACCCTTCACTGGGGAGGGTGACCTAATTAAATGGCTGGAAAAATTAAAGATGGTGGCAAGGTTGCAAAAAATTGAAGACGTGATCACCCTATTGCCGCTCTACTTAGAGGGGGAAGCCCTCACTATTTACCAGCAGATGCGCGATGAAGGTAAGGGAGACCTTGCCTCAGTTGGAGCAAAGACTGAAATTGGTTTTTGCTGAGAGTCCATTTGAAGCACTCAGCAAGCTTGCAAGTTTGAGGTGGACAGGCGAGTCTGTTGACGTCTTTGCTGCAGAGATCAGAAGACTGGCAGAATTGGCTGGTTACGTGGGGAGGAGTCTGGAGATGACGGTAAAGCTATACCTAGTGAATGGCTTCCCAGAAGAAATCTCCACGAACATGCAGAGAATCACTGAGATCAATACGATGGAAGTGGACGATCTCTTGATCCACGCCAGAGTCCTAGTCAAGAATGTCAAGGGCCCAATCGTGGCTGCAGCTGAGAGTGGAAATAAGTGCATGAGGCACCACTTGAATGATGAGAGACAGGCAGCGAGACGACAGGAGGGGAGGCCTGCTATCAAGTGCTTTCGGTGCCAGGGTCCTCACTTGCTCAAGGACTGCAAAGAGCTGAGACCGGGGGTCATCTGCTACCGATGTGGACAAGTGGGGCACATAGCCGCTATTGCGTTACTGCACGGGACCAGGGAAACAAGTGAAGGGGAGCCATTGCACCAGTGGTTCCCCCTTCTATGTGGAAATGGTGCACAACGAAGCGTTGCCTCAGTTACCCGTAGTGGTCAATGGGAAGAGACTCAGGCTGCACCACGACGTTGGTAACGAAGAATGTCGCTAGATCATGGAGCGGAACCAGGACTATTAAGACCGTGGATGTCAGGGAGGTGAAATGCCTGGGAGAGACAACAGCAGAAGTACTGGTGCAAGGTGTGCCTTTTGGACTACGAGCTCTGGTCTTGAATCGTCTTATTGGTGATGTTGATGTGGTTTTAGGTGTAAGTGCGATCAGCCAACTGGGGGGCACTATGTTGAGAGGGGACCAAGTAACTTTTGGACACTTCAGCGCAGTAGGAATAGCAGGAATGGAAGGTGACAGAAATATCAGAAAACAAAAACCAGAGGCTTGCTGCATTGAGGACGAGGATTTCCTGGCGAGGCTTGATGGTGAGAGGTGGACGGTAGAATGGAAATGGATCTCCAGGCCTTAGGAACTACAAAACAAAGTAAGCTGCTACGAGAAAACATTGCGAGGAGAAATAAGAAAAGGATTCAAGGAAGAAGTGGAGAGGTAGATAGAGGAGGGAATTCTGAAACCGTGTACAGGGGAAGAAAAAGGAGTGCTACCATTATTGGCGATTGTTCAACCCACAAAGAATAAAGTTAGACCGGTACTGGATTTCAGAGAATTACACAGATACGTAGCCTGCCACACTGGAAAGGGGATTGATGTATGCAAAGAGGTGATGAGGAAATGGAGGAGAATGAAGCAGGCCACTAAGATTGTCGACCTGAAGTCGGCTTATCTCCAGATCCATATAGATGAAAAACTCTGGAAACATTAATTGGTCCGGTACAAGGGGAAGTTGTATTGCCTGACGAGGTTAGGCTTTAGGCTGAGCTCAGCCCCAAATATTATGACTGCTGTGCTGAAGACGGTGCTGAGTAAAGACTGTACAGTGGACAAGGCCACTAGTTTGTACATTGACAACATTCTCGTGGAGGAAGCAAAGGTGACAGCAGAGAAGGTGAGAGGCCATGTTGACTGTAAAACCGGCGGAGTCCCTGCATGGAGGAGCGGCGTTGGGGTTGAAACTATGCCGAGATGGCAAAGGAAGCCTTGTCTTTAGATGAGGGAATGCAATACCCAAAATCAGAACCGACCTGACAAAACGAGAACTCTTCTCGGTCTGCGGGAGACTGGTGGGACACTATCCAATTGCCAGCTGGCTCAGGATAGCGTGCAGCTTTATTAAACAACAAACGGGCACTGATGGCTGGGAGGGCCATGTGACGAAGGAGGTCATGAACATGCTACAAGAAATCATCGCGAGAGTGACAAACGAAGACCCAGTAAAGGGGGAATGGTACATCAGCGGCGGAGACACGGGGATGATTTGATGTGATGCCAGCAGTCTGGCATTGGGCGTCATATTAGAGATGGGAGGCGTAACTGTGGAAGATGTGGTGTGGTTAAGGAAGAAAAATGACTATTCCCATATCAACGTAGCTGAACTGGAGGCTGCTATGAAAGGAATCAATCTGGCCCTGAAGTGGGGATTGAAAACGATTGAAATCAAATCCGATTCGGCAACAGCAGTTTCATGGATCAGGTCAGCAGTGACTGGCAATAAGAGAGTTAGGACCAGAGGTGCTGCAGAAATGCTGATCAAGCGCAGGCTTGGAGCACTTGCAGATTTGATAGTGGAATTCCAGTTGAAGGTATCTGTAGTGCTGATCCCATCAGAAAAGAACAAGGCAAATTCGATGACACGGGTAAAGAAGGCCTGGCTGCAAGAGAGAAAGGAGGTTTCCTCAGTATGCTGTGCAGGAGAGGAAGTTAAAAAGTTACACAAAATGCACCACTTTGGTCGAGAACGGACGTTATTCCTGGTAAGAGAGGTTTACCCGGAAACCACAGAGAAGGAGGTCAGGGAGGTAGTGGAGCACTGTCAGGAGTGCCAATTGATAGACCCCAGACCATCCAGACATGAAGCATCATCACCATAAGCTGTATCTGTCGATGGTCGACTGTGGACCGGGAAGGTTTGCCATCTGGAGAGAGATCAGGGCAGAAGCTGCATGGGCGATCGGAGGGGTCATCGAAGAAATATTTTTGGAAAGAGGGCCGGTTGAGGAACTGTTAATGGACAATGCCCCCGCTTTCCGATCAGAAGCCTTTAAAGAGGTGTGTGATAGGTGAGGAGTAAGGCAATTTTTTAGGGCAGCATATCGGCCGAGTGGCAATGGGATAGTGGAGAGGAATCATCGCACCATCAAGGCTGCTGCGGAAAAAAAGCAACATTTCACCCATGGAGGCGGTGTTTTGGTACAACATCTCACCAAAAACCAGACCAGATGAGACAACTGTGCCTCATAGAGCCATCTTTGCATATAAGTGGTGGCATCCATGCAACAAAGCGGTAGGAATTGAGGGTGAAGAAGCTACCATTAAAGTGGGTGAGGAGGTGTGGGCAAAGCCTCCCAATGCGAAATGTACAACTCGCTGGGGGAGGGGGGTCGTAACGGGAACGCAGTCAAAGAACAATGTAATGGTGAATGATGTTCCCCGGCATATCCTAGACCTGTGTCGTGTAACCCTGCCGGTGCGCAGTGATGGCAGTGAGGACGAGGAAGTCGATATCCACCAAGAAGCTAACGATGCATCCCAATTCGACTTAGCCCCACATTGTGCTTCTTTACAACTGGACGAGAATGTCTGTAGTGAACCTGAAAATGTCAACCCCCAAGAAGTTGTCCCCCAGAGGCCGCAACGTGAGAGGAGGAGGCCTGCTTGGATGAAGGATTATGAAGCGTCTTGTTGATCTCAAAGATCAGGGGGGGGGGCGTGTGAGGTATATGGTTAGAAAAGAAGAAGAAGAAGAAGAAAAAAAGAAACGTACCGGGCGTATCTGCATCGCTCTTTGGGAAAGAAGAAGGAAAGGATGGCTAGCGCATTTGTATATGCGAAGGGCATCTTGCGAAGGCAGAGCATGATGGGAGAAGCAATTATTTTCCTGTCTCTTCCTTTTTTTTTTTTTCTAGATAGGAGGATATAAAAGCAGGGAAAATTTCCCTGGGGCAGCAGAGAGAAAAGAGTCGTGAACATCTTCTCTTGAAAGGAATTTTGTATTGCTGACGTTTGGATTGTGCGGTGTGACATTGGTGGCGAGAGGCCAGGTGTGGTCGATTGGAAAAGAAGAGGGCAGAAACGTGCTGTTGTCGAGAGAGTGACTCACTCCTTCCCGAACCCCAGAACCGAATCCTGATTATAACGCTAAATCTAAACTGCAAATAGATTGCTTCGTTGGGGAACGGTTCTCTTAAACTACAACTTCAAGATCGAGACAAAAACAAAAAGAAAGGGGAATAAAAAAGAAAGAAAAGAAAAAATAAAGACCAGGAAATAAAGAGGGATAGCAAAGTTCTCCGACTGTAGCTGGCCCCCTTATTCCGAATTTGCGTTCGTAGAACGTCATTGTTAAAGTTTAGGTTAGTAACGTAATGGGAGACAACGTAAGGGCACGCGTAGCTTGCGATGGTGTGTTTTTCACCGATTATTGCACATTAAAAATAATTAAATTAAAAAGAAAAAAGATCAGCCTTTCTTCAAGCAAAGTTCCCCAACGGTTTCTGTGAAGCTGAGGCTGTCAGACTAAGCAGTAAGCACTTAGAGTAATCCGTATTTTGAACTTTTATAATAAAAAAAAGTGTTTATGAAATGCGGTTTTTACTGCGTAGTCTAATCTTTTTTAAATTTAATTATTTTTAATGTACACCAATGACGTTCTACGAATACAAATTTGGAATAGGGGCGTCAGCAACCATCGGGAGACTTTGCGTGAAGAAAACGATAGAAGGCTAAGAATAAAAAAGAAGGAAAAAAAAAGAAAAGAGAAATGTGGAGAAAAGGGGAAAGCAACGAGAAAGCTGAAAGAAAGAAATTAAAAAAAAAAAAAGTATGAAAATAGAAAGAAAAGTGATAAAAGAAATGCAACACAGAAAAAAAGAGAAAAAGTGAGATTAAAGAAAGAAAATGAAAGGAGAAAGGAAAAAGAATCGTTTAGAAGGGTGAAAGAAAGACAGAAAAAACAAAACCCAAGTGGAGAAACGCAATAAAAAAAAAAAAATGTCAGGTAAAGCCTGTCCGCCCAGATAAGCCCAACCCGACTTTACCTGCCTGTTTTGCCAGGTGAGATAACAGTTTTTTGTTTTCACTTATCAACAGGACAAGTTGGCAGTAGAAGGCCGAGATGCGTTAACATATAAAAACCCTTGAATAAACCGAAAACAACGGATAAAAATGGAGCAAAAAGGATATTTTTGAGGACTTATTCGACACATTCGAAATACGACAAAAAAAAAAAAAAAATTCGAATAGAAGAAAATATTTTTAACGTACCATCTTTCTAGCAAAACAAAACGAACCTTTTGTTTCTAAATACGCCGAGCAAAACATTAATGATTGAAGTCTATAAATGTAATCAAAACAATTTTGAACACTAAGAAAATGTAAATATTACAAAAAAAAAAAAAAAAAAAAAACTTTATGAAATATTCGATTAAATACCATATTCCATGTTTATTCAGATAAGGTTAACTCATACATTAATTAAACAGCGAACATCGCATCGGCATATACGTCGGTAAAATTTAATTAATACACCTATTGTATTAGTTAATTCAAAGTAAGACACAAACAAGTTCTTTGTTTTCTCAAATCTTTTGTCTTTTCGAACAACAATTTAATAGAAAATTTGTGAAAATAACTCATCTTGAAATACATCCATTTATTTTATTTTCTATTTTCATGAAATCAAAGCGATAAAAAAAATTCAAATCGATAAAAAAAAAACTTCAAATCGATTAAAAAGCTTCAAATTGGTAATATATATATAATATATATATATACATACATCTATATATATATATATTATATATATATATATATATATATATATATATATATATATATATATATATATTAATAAAAGCAAATAATAATGGATAAAAGGAAAAAAACTTTTATTGGTTTGACTTTAATATTTCTATTTGGAGGAGTCGGTGTTCTAGTTGTAGCTCTAAGTTCTGACCATTGGGTCCAAGTAACCCCCAGATTTGATCTTGGTAATGCGACATCAGACAAACTCAATCGAACTGGCTTCATAACATACGGACTTTTCAGGGGACAAAAAACTTTAAATTTTGGCACAGGTGACCGACACGATGAAATCATTGGTGAGTATCGTTGGATTTCTACTAATAATGTCCCTCTCCGTACAAATCATTTTCATCGAGAAAGTTGATGTCTGTATTTAATAAGGTTTTGCTTTTGGAGTAATATCCTCTAACATAAGTTTTGAAACTATATATGACAACTAAGCTACACGGAAAGAATTTTCCGCGTTTCATACTCGTGACAATTCCTCAGGCTTAAAGATATATATATATATATATATATATATATATATATATATATATATATATATATATATCCGCCCAGTCATACAAACGTCAGCGAGTACAAAACTGCCGGAATAATCATTTCAGGTGTTTAGGAAAAGGAGAAAACATTTCCATAATTAGATATTTTCATTCCTTTTCTTTTTTTTCTATCTATACTCATCGAATACTAGCAAAGCAACCTTTTTTTTCGTCGTTTTTGAGGAAAGGATATATATATATATATATATATATATATATATATATATATATATATATATATATATATATATTAGTGAAGTTATCCCTGTAATAAATATTCCTCAAATTTCAGTTTCTTTGGAATATTTTAAAGAGGTTTCAGAGGTGGGTGGGCATTATAAGCAGATAACTTCTCATTTGGTCCAAGAAAATGTCTGTAATTAAAATCTTAAGTTAAAGGGGCCTTAAAAATAAATAGAGATTCATGGAGTATTGTTCAATTAAGATCTAATAACTATGGATACAATTTAACAACAATCTATGCATTTGAATTTTTGAATGAGATACCGTATTATACTCGTAAAAATCCTTTTAAATATTGTAATGAAATTGAAATTCGGAGAATATTTATTGATTGATGTTTAATAACTTTTTTTAATTTCACAAAACTCGAAAATATCTAAATTCAGTCTCCACTCTTTGCCCTCTTTTTATGAAACTAAATTAAACAAAATGTACCCCACCTTACCCACTCGTACACATAGTAGCTATATTCCCAAATTCATAATGACCGTTTAATTAGCTTAGCAAGTAATACTATACCTATAAATGTATAAACATATTAAAACGTAAAATGAAGTGCTGGAAATAGTTGAAAAATCTAAAAATCTTTTCAAGAGTTGTTTCACATGGAAAAAGGATTGGACCAAATATTTGGATTACTTGGCTTATTCAGACTACTGTTCTCATTTTGAAACTTATTCTAATAATGTTTCAACCGATGTAACCTCCGACCCCTTTCAAGTGTACCTTGTAGAACTCGGGAATCTGTATGGAATTTCGTATGAAACACTTATTTAATTCATGGGAGTAGCTTGCTCTTGTTCCATCAATCCTGACCAGGAAGAAATCTGAAGTAATTTGTAATTGTATTCTTAGTATCAGCTTCATTGACAATTGAACCTTAGAATTGATTATTACTTAGCACTTATATCTGTTACGCCACAGGTCATTGTTCCTGATGGACGGAGAGCAAGTTACTTTTGTGCATTAAATAAAGGATTCTGTCAAAATTTCAGAGTTCGACAAGGCGCATCTGAAGAGGTCAACCAAAACTCTGTAAAAATCACATTCAAAATTAGAACAGTAGTACAAATAATACAAATTATCATTCCTCATCTAAAAAATTCCAAAACATAATACTGAGTAGACATGTTAATTTTGGTTAACGCCGTGTGCGTTTATATGTGTATAAATGGGTTAGGTATGAAGATATCTGTGTACATATTAATGTGCCTATTTTGTTTGTGAAAGAGCATGTGTATTTTGGAACTTGATGAATGTGCATTCAGTGAGCGGCATATATGCACTGTTTCTGAGTGTACAGTAGTTCATGAATGTCTCTTGTCATGTGTGTGTTACTTTTTGAAAGTCTTTTGCTCACAAAGTGTTCAGCTGGACTGTGATGTACGCCTGTGTGTTGTTTGGTGGAGAAAAATTTAATCATATTGTTTTGGTCTATTCCACTTTTTTATTTATTGTTTATAGTAAAGTCTATTTTTCGAGTTTCTGTCCCATAAAAGCAACACTTCTTTCCAAATAGCCAGGTTCTTCTTGTGGATCTTATCACCATGTTCTTCAAAAGAATAACATATAATTTGATTCAATTAATTTCAGAAAATACTTTATCCAACTAGGAATATTTTTAAATGGATGCTATCAGCAGAAAATATAAATATCAAATATCAAAAGATTGTTATTTTTAGTTATAGTCATCTTCAACCTACAACCCCCCCCTGTAATTTAGAACTGATTGTTAACCAATGCTTTTAATCATTATGCCATGGGTTCTTGCTACAGTTGCTAATTACTAAGAATAGCATAAACTAACAATTCTTTTCAGAATTACGAAATGAGAACAATATACTCATGTGTATTCAATATTCAGCTCGAAATTCTATAAAAAGTCACAAGTTCGAAAAAAGATGTACCTGAAGAAGGTTAGAGGTTCCATCAGCCGAAACATTGTGACTATAACAAGCTAGATAGACGTCCGGATAATCCAAATAATCAATGCTCATCTAAAAAAAAAAAAAAAAAAAAAAACTTCCAAAGCATCAAAAAATACTCAATACAAATAAAAATAGGTAGAGTATTTATTTACTTCTCTCCCCACAATGGCAGATTTACACGCAAAGTCGGTTTTTAATTTAAGGAAAACCGAGCTTCTCAAAAAGAGACAAAATTAAAAAACTGACTGAGGACAAAAAAAAAAAAAGTGTAAGAACAGATTTAGTAATGCAAGAACTTCTATCGAAATGAGAAGTACAACTTTATTTTCCACAAATAATCCAAATATGTTTATTATTTGTTTAAGGGAGTCTATTATTTACCTTCTCCCCACCAGATTTTGAAAAGCCAGTGCACTGTGAGATGTGCATTCTGGCCTACTAAAGATACCCGAGCAGCCCCGTCGATATTTTTTTTCGGTAGGGCCACGTCGGGCGATTATTAGTGTATATAAAAAAATTAAGATATTTGAGATTATAATTACGACATGCCACAAAGTATGAAGAGATATTTTAATTAGTGTATGATCCTCCCTCCACTCACCCTAACCTCTCGTCCTTATTTGTCTAGGATGTCTATTTCTATTGTCTTAGTTGTTTCATAATGACGTCTCTTCAGATAACAAAGCTTAAGTACAAGTTATAACTGGGTTAATCAGACTTGCCAACCTGGACGCATGCGTACATAATCTCTATATTGATAATACTATGAAAGCTTCCATGTGTGTATGTGCATGTGTGTGTGTGTGTGTGGTTTTTCTCTTACACATTGAACTAACATTTTAATTATTTAACATTAATCGATTATTTATTGAAATCAAGATGCAATAAAATAAAATAGAGCGATTTTTTTATACAATCTTATTTAAATATAATTACGAAATGAAATTCACCAGAATACATTTCAGATTCTTCATAAACAAGTTAGTCCATAGCTGAAAAAAATCAATAATAGATTACTTCATAGAATTTGAAAGCATTTAAACTGCCGGAATAATCATTTCAGGTATTTAGGAAAAGGAGAGAAAAAAAATTTCTTTTCTTTTTCTCTCTTATTTTCCCTCTCTGTCCTGCTCCAACCAAGTCTACCGACCTGCTCCACAAACCCCAAAACCTCAATCATGACAAATCTCCAAAAAAGAAACACGAATAAACCTAGAAACCCATCTACCAACGTAGACCCCTACTACCAGGTCTCCTTCTCCAACATCAGGGGTCTACGTTCCAACCTTCCAGAGGTTGAAACACAATTACAGGAGACGAAACCGGACATATTCTAAGTGAAACTGGCATAGGGCCAACCACTTCTCTAGACGAATTCATAATTAAAGGATACTCCAACTTAACATCTAAATCTGACCCCCAAGATCGCCATGGGCATGGAATATGTGCGTACATCAAAGATGGCTTTCCATGTGGTAGGGATATCTCCAGAGAAGACCCTAATTTACCCTATATGTGCTTTCGGGTTGCACTAGCTTACACCACTGCATTTATATTTGCCCTCTATCACCCCCACAACAGTGGGGTTACTATCTTTAAGAGCATATCTGAGAAAATTGACAACATCCTGTCTGCTCATCCTTCGGCTAACATTCACATTTGTGGTGACTTCAATGTCCATAATGTGGAATGGCTGACCCACTCAAATAAAACCGATGACAAGGGGAAGTTTTGTCATGATTTTGCCATTGCCTATGACCTCACTCAGATTGTTCACGAACTCATCCGTGTGCCCGATACACCTGGTCAATATGCAAGCCTTCTAGACCTTTTCCTCACAACTTCCCCTGAGCTGTGTTCATGTTCCGTTCTATCTCTTCTGGGATCCTCTGACCACTCTGTTGTAGCAGTTAAGATAAAAATGAAATGTAATAAGTCTTCAGACGTACCTCTGCACCGTACTGTATATCGATACTCTATGGCTGACTGGGATAGCTTCCATACATTCATATCTGACCTACCTCTGCATTCCATGTTTAAAAATGATGTGTCCTCTATAGTATCAGACCTGACCGAATGGTTAGTTGTAGGCATAGACCGATTCATACCATCCAAAAATTCCAACAAAAACCTAACAGCCAGCCATGGTTCTCCCCTGAATGTGCTGCTGCCATCGCGCACAGAAATCACTTTTTCCATAGCTACCAACATAATAGATGTACTGAGACTAAAGCTGCTTTCAGGACTGCCAGCAACCACTGTAAAAGAGTAATAAGACATACAAGAGAGCTATATGCTCAGTCTGTTAAATCCAAAGTAGCTGAGCAGCGGCTTGGTTCCCACCAGTTCTGGCAAATAGCAAACAGGATCTTGAACAGAAGCATGCATTCTATCCCAACTATCATCAATGGACCTGAGGTCATCTCGTCAGCATCAGACAAAGCCAGACTATTTGCCAAGAACTTTGCAGCTAATTCTACCCTATGCAACAATGACCATCAACTCCCTGTATTTTCTCCTATAACAGACAACACGCTAGGTAGCAGACAAATATCTGTGCGTGAGGTCACCAAGCTAATCAAGAACCTTGATTCCAGTAAAGCAACTGGCCCAGTTATAGTGCTGAAAAAGCTCCAACCAGAACTTGCCCCCATACTTACAAAACTGTTTAAGCGTTGCCTTAAGGAGAAGTGCTTTCCAACACCCTGGAAAACCTCATCAGTATGCCCTGTATTTAAGAATTCAGGTGAAAAGTCATCTCCCTCTCAGTACAGACCAATAAGTCTCCTGTGTGTCATGAGTAAGTTGCTGGAATCCATATTAAATAAAGAAGTAGTCAACCACCTCAACAGAAACAACCTTCTTAGTGACATGCAATATGGTTTCCGCTCTGCAATATCTACAGCAGATGTGCTAACGGTAATATCACATAGAATTAGTGAATCTCTTGACAAAGGTTTCCTTTCCAGGGCAATTGCTCTTGACATATCAAAGGCCTTCGATAACGTATGGCATAAGGGCCTACTTCACAAGATTCCAGCTAAGGTATTACTGGAAATGTTTTCTCAATCATTAAATCATTTCTCTCTGATAGGTTCATAAGAGTAGTGGTTGATGGGTAGAAAGCAGAGGCCCACAGTATTAATGCTGGAGTCCCCCAGGGGTCCATCCTGGGCCCAACTCTCTTCCTGATCTACATTAATGATCTCCCAAAACACATACTTAAATCATTTGTTGACATCTATGCTGATGACACGACCATCTATGGCAACACATCAAAGGCCGTAAATGACAAAGTTCTCTCTGATTCTCTCTCCTCTGATCTTGAGCGCGTGGTACAATGGGGGAAGATGTGGCTGGTCACTTTTAATGCATCCAAAACCAAGCTTCTATCTTTACATCATCAACGCTCTGATCCCCATCTAGCATCAATTGAAATGGATGGCTCTCGTCTTGGGGAGGCTCCATGTTTTGACAAGCTTCTGGGTTTGACCTTTACTCCTGATCTGAAATGGAACACGTACATCAAATCTGTTGCCAGGGACGCTGGGAAAATGTTGGGATCCTTCTACCGCTCCAGAAGATATCTCACTACGGATGCAATTCTCTATCTGTATAAAAGCCAAGTACGTCCAAGGATGGAGTACTGCTGCCACATCTGGGCAGGATCTGCTAAAAACAGCCTATTCTGCCTTGACAGAGTACAAAATAGACTTTGTGGCTTAGTGGGGATGCCCTTTTCTCTTCCCTGCAATCTCTCTCCCACAGAAGAGACGTTGCGAGCCTGTCTTTGTTTTATCGTTATTTCCATGGCAGGTGCTCGTCCCCCCTCACCAATCTTTCACGAGAAACACCCGTCTGGCTGAAACTACTGTCAATAATTTTCCCCACTCTTTATCTGTGCCTAAATCCAAACGTAGATTCCATGAGCAAAGCTTCTTTCTTAGAACTGCACGCCAGTGGAACTCTCTGCCGCTTGCCTGTTTCCCACCTGACTACAACTTGAACGTCTTCAAGTCCAACATAAACAAACTCCTGACAAACCGACCCCTTAAGTAAGACACTCTATGAAAATCCCCAATACTAATGATTACTACAATACTATCTCATTGATTACTGTACACGCAAATAACCCTTATCCCTGAGTGGCTTTCGGGCCTTGATAAGTGGTCACCCCCATGTAAAAAAAAAAACAAAAAAAACTGTCGATTTAAACTGTTCATTTAAATTAGTTTCAAAATTCTTAACATATCATGCTCTCTGCCATGCTCAGACTTCGTTGGGAAAATGATAATAATAAAAAAAATAATAAAAGATATCCGGGATTGACTCCTAGGTTCCTGGTTAGAACAATGTGTATAGAAACTATTGGAACAACTGTAAATACGACTTTATGTTACAAAGATTTTTTTTATCTGCTGAAAAGTAATAATACAAGTTGAATGAGAAGAATCAAGTAGTTTTTTGTTTGTTTGTTTGTTTGTTTTTTTGTTTTTTTTTGTTGCTTTTTTTTTTAGATTTTCAACTGATAGGATTTTAAAAATAGACTCTCTCAACCATGAAAACTACTTAAATAAGTATTTTGATCAAAAGGAATATTGTGGGGTTTGTATTCGCACCGGGCGTCCATGTAAAGGAAATATACCATGATTTTTCACAATAGATTCATTCCATAACTATACATGTTCTTTAGCTACATTATCCAGGATAAATAAGTCTACACAATTTTGATCAAATAGATGCAATAATATTTTCAGGACCTATATCTGTGCCGGGTGTTAATTAAAAATATGTTATAAATTCCTCAAAGGTGATTTGGACAATTTGCAGAAACTTCAAAACTAACCTATCATTAGCCAGATCTCTTTTTCTCAAGTCCATCTTTATCACTTCCTCCCCTATTTTCTTTGGTCATTTACTTTGAATTAACCCGAATACTCAAATTGTGCTATAATTACTAACCTATCCATTCTTTCAATGTGGCCATACCATCAAAGTCTACTATTCTATAGACATCCTCCTATGCTACCTAGATGCAATCTTCCTTTGAGGTTATCAGATTTGAGAATCACATCACACTCATATCATATCATTTTGATATCATTTCTCTCCATGCCATGCATGTCCTTAACCATAACCCTAACCAGGTTTCACTTCCATACATCATCACACTGCATACACCTGCCTGGTAGACTCTTCCCTTGATTGACAATAGTAAAGCTCTGCAGTGGTTCTTCCAACTTAATCCATTCACTCTTAATTCTTGCAATCACACTATCACCAGCTTCACCCTGTGCTCCAAAGGGATCACCAAGCTAATCAAATTTCTGAACAACCTTCATAGCTTCATCATCATCAGATAAACTTTCTCCACATATGAGTTCTTTTTTATCTCCATTATCTTAGACAAACTGTTTACCTTTTCTTTTTTTTCTAAAAAAGGAAGCCATGTTTTAATATTTAATCATTTTTTAATTTTTGGCCTATTATCCATGGAATACCAATAATCGACTTGATAATTTTCCAAGTACTCGACCACAAAAAAAGCAGATCGTCTTTTGGGGTAACGTTCTGATGAATTTTCGACTTTAACATCAGCATCATCGCTGTCATCATTATTAATACTCTTGTCCTTGTTAATGGCAACTTCATTGTCTTCATTTGTTTTATGAATTTGAGGAAATATTAATTCATCGTCTTCATATGATGGATTTTTGTCTTTGAAATTAAATGTGTCTGTGAATTTTACACATCAGATTCTTTTTATTTTATTTTTCTCTGGAAAAAATACTAACGATGCTGGGCTGTTTTAATCATACCCAAGGAATATACCTTGATCGGTTTTGATATTTTTGCTTTTCTTATCTATAAATGTAAAGCAAGTGGAATTAAATACATGCATTCTGCTTAAATACGGCTTTCTACCACAGAAATATCGGGTTCTAGATAATCTTTTGTTAAAGGACCGGTTGTGTATATATGCAGATGTCATAAGTGCATATGTCCAGAGGTATTTTGGGAGTTTTGATTCAATGAGTAGACATCTTGCCATTTTAAAAAGTGTCTGCCATGATCTTTTTGTGATTCCGTTTTGATGAAGTGAATTAGAGGCCAATTTTTCATGTTTGATACAATGATTAATGGATAAAAGTTCACAGTCTTTATTAGAGGATTCTGTAACGTTGTCAGAGCGAATACACTTTGCTGCACCGTAGGGGACTATGTCAGCTAAATATGTTTTAGCTGCTAGCAAGGTATCAGATTTATTCTTTACGAAATAGACCGGAATATTAAACCGGAATAATCGTCTACAAAATTTAATGCATACCTGAAGTTTTCGCTCCCCATTGGTTTGACCATTCAGGTTACAATGTACGAGTGATCGGATGTTCGTGGCCTTCTTGTCTAGTACCTTGTTTTGGTACTTTGCCATTTTACCTTGTTTACGTTGTAGTTTGCCATTTTACCTTGTGTACGTTGTAGTTTGCCAAATCTTTAAAGTTTTTATTTTCATTCCATCAACCACATTTGGCAACTTTTTGATATCTGGAATATTGCAGTACCCAAGAATTTTATGCCATGCCTGTAAATCATGGCATTATGCTATTTAAATAATATAGCCTTCCATTTTCTTTAATATCAAATACAGTTCCATTCGGGTGCACTAGTTTTGATTTATTGGGGCTAAAGTATATATTTGTACCTTTTTTAGTGGTGGCTTGTACAGAAAATATATTTTGTTTTAAATTTCGGGATTAGAAGAGTGTTTTCCAGAATACAGAAACAAAGTTCATCTTTATTGTTCCTAAGTGAGAATTTAGCATCGCTTCTCATCAAAACAATATATTTTACTTGATTGCCGTCGGCCAGCTCTACAAAGTGACTCTGAGGGTTAAAGTTAGAATCCAAATTGATCAAATTCGCTTCCTTCGTAATCACATGTGCCGTTGCACCACAATCGACAAGAAAGTTGTTACTGTTTGTTGAAGCGTCTAATATACATGAAAATAAAAATGTATGTTCGCTAACGGAGCTCTCCACATTTTTAATAGAGTTCCCTTTGAAATTCTTGTATCTACACTGCAAACTATTGTGATTGGTCGCCCACAATTATAGCAAATAATGTTCCTCTTTTTCTTAGGAGAAAAATTGTTTTGGGAAAAGTTGAGGAAAAATTGTTTTGGGAAAAGTTGAGGCTTTTATTCGAAGTAAATGTATAATTTAATGTTGTTTTTAAGTGGGCATTTTTAAATGCTATAGAATCTGATTTTCATGAGAAGACCATCGTGCCATACTGGGGTT
Source organism: Euprymna scolopes (assembly GCF_053919585.1). Taxonomy (NCBI): domain Eukaryota; kingdom Metazoa; phylum Mollusca; class Cephalopoda; order Sepiida; family Sepiolidae; genus Euprymna; species Euprymna scolopes. The sequence continues at coordinate 68,728,077 of NC_136523.1, read as the reverse complement.
GTGTTCATGTCAGATATCTATAAAAAGGAAATATTTTATAAACTCATCCTAGGGTTTAAATATAGATCTCCATAGCCAAAATATTCCTAAGCTACATTATCCAGGGTATTTGAATAAGTATACTTTGTTTGTAATAAAATGAATAAGATTGTGAAGCAAAAAAAGGAAAGACGACTTTTTACTTGATTTTTATTTTTGACTCATAAAATTATAGAAATGAAAAAAAAAATTGAAATATTAGCAATATTAAACATTGTTTTTATTTCAAAGAAATAAATATATGTCTAGAGAAGAACTACTGAAGTAGATGATGATGTTGGGGGCAGGATCAAAAGCTGCTGCTAGTGGTAGTAAAATAAGAATAGAACTTCTTTTTATAGTGGTGGTGGCGATTGGAAGGTCATTAGCTATCTTGAATCTTAAGAGTTGTTTTGTCACAGTGTATGATGGTCTTCTTTGATGACTTTTGATATTTGAAATGTACCAATAGTGATGATGTTGTACCAATAGTGATGATGTTGTACCAATAGTGATGATGTTGTTAAACAATGAGATAAGTGAAGCTTCTTTGTGTTCTTGCTGCGGGTTGAAAGATGTCTGGTAGGTTGGAAATGGAGGTATACTTTTTCTTATATTCAAAGGATAACAGGTGGGTCATGGCCTAAACTAAGTCTTGTTGCAATGGTTGTTGTGGTGATGGTCGCTGGATTCAAGGATAAAATCATAGACAAAATATTTTGTTGTATTCTCTCCCACTCCACACTTTCTACATACTCGATCGATAGTTTGATCGATATTCTCCAGCCAGTGGGTGGTGAGCATTTCTGAAACAACTGAAGTTGAGTGTACGGTACGCAATTGCTCAGTTAACTGATGATTTTATCACCTGTGTGATCACCACTTTCACTGTCTCGAATGGTGTTGAACTCCTGATTGGTACTTTTTCATCCCTCCTTTAGACTTCTCTTCTACTGTCTAGTTACGAAGGACACAACAGTGATTAGCAGGAGTGGAACTGCTGAAAATGATTGTTGTCACCTTAAGTTCAAAAATGAAGCCCTTAAATACGGGTTGCCGATAGTGCTGCCTCTGTCACTTGAGTGATGTAATTGAAGAGGGACAAAAAAATTTCTCTCTCTCTCTCTCTCTCTCTCTCTCTCTCTCTCTCTCTCTCTCTCTCTCTATCAGGTTATTGGGAATGCCGAGTGGTAATCAGCACATGATAAATGCATTATCAGTGTGGTTAAGAGCCACATTATGTATATTAAAAAAAAAAAACCCATTTCGGATAATTAGGAAATATAATGTGGCTTTTCTAATACTCCTACTGCTACCACCATCACCTCACAACATGATTTCACTAGACAAAAATCTCACTAAAAGTTGGATATACTAAGATGGCATTATGAATCTATTTCATAGTAAATTTCGAAAAACTTATAAAAAGCATTTATTTTTATGGTGGGACATGAAAAACTTAATCAAATAAAGTTTTTTTTCTGCCTAATTTCTGTTTTTTTTTTTTTCTATTTAATTCTTATTAAGGCCTTCATTATCTATTATATTTCCTACTGTTTTCACTGGTTGCCAACTAATCAACAGGTATTTATTGCTTTTTTTAATTTCCTTTTTTTTACTCCTTCGTTAATCGGTTGAGCAGTACTATATTTTGACGGGGGAGGGGGGCGACAGTCAGAATTTACAATTTTGGAGGGAATTTGCAAGTGTAGCAGACACAAATAGACCCCTTTTCTTCTCGCGCATTCGCTTCCTCTGAGTGAGTGATGCGGCATTAAACTGTCCAATCTGAGGACTTGCACACGAATACAAATTAACCCCTAGGGACCAGACAGCTTCCGGTCCCAAAAGAAAACTCTCTCTTATGCTACCAGCCTTCGTCGGTGCTAGACGCCTGTTCTCTTCGCTGCTCCTACTAAAGGTATTGACGACAGCCACCGGCTGTAACTACCTCGTAAGGCAGTGGAGACCCGACTCTACTTTCTTCCTTCAGTACGCTTTGCAAATAAACCTTTCCCTTGTTAAGTTGAAGAAGTTGTTTGTCATTGTTCATAGAATTGTGTTATTTTATTTTATTAGGGAAATTCCCTAAAAATGGTGACTCCGTCGTGATAACACATTTCCGAACAGCAACTTCTTTCGCGTTTTAACAGGGCAAGGAAGGCGCGCATTTTAAAAACCAGCACATGGTTTCCGACCACCCACATAAACAGACAACGGATTCGGGAGAGCACGTTTAAAACTTTTAAAAAAAAAAAAAAAAAAAAGACGTTATTTCCCTCTCTTCCTTATTGTTTTTTTTCCCGTTATAAATATATATATAAACTAAGGAGCGTGCAAAAAAAAAACAAAAAAAAACGAACTTCTCAACAAAGAAAACCAAGCGAACCACTACCCACAGGAATAACTTCTAATGCTATCTTTTTTCTACCTTGAACATTTCTGCCGTGTTAACGCGCACCGCGCATAAGAAAAAACTCAAAAAACTCAAAAAAAAAAAAAAAAAAAAAAAGTTTCACAAAGTTTTTCCGCATTAGCACTCTTCGGCCAAAATGTAAGTACTTAAAGAGTTCATTTATCTTCAGGTTCACACACATTTACAAAAAAAAGAAAAAAAAAAAAAAACCCATATTGTCCACATTTTTTTTGCTTCACGGCTCTTCCTGATATAATTTTTTTTTAGCTTTATTTCATGGTAATTTTGTTTCTTTCTTCTCCTCCCCCATTAGCCTGTTAAATTTTTTTTTTTGTATTGTCTCTGTTTAAAGATTTTCCCCATATTTCTCCTTTCTTCTCCACGTGGTCCATATTCGGCGTCCTTTCAGATTTCGGATAGATTATATATATTTTTTAAAATATTTTGTATCTACTTTCGGTAGTGACGATGACAACGTTGCCTGCCTTCGCCGGTGAGGTTGGGGTTTGGTTTGCTCAACTCGAGTCTTATTTTGCGGCGAACAACGTGTCAGAGCAAACGAAGCTGCACATTTTATTCAGTGCCTTCCCCGCGTCATTGACTCCTGCGGTCAAGGACTTAATAACGGGGTGTCCGTTAAACTCCACTTATGATAGCATAAAACGGGAGGTGCTACTACGGACGTCCGTGTCGGCGGAAAAGCGTTTTCAAACGCTGGTCCATGACGAGCACTTAGGTGACCGCAGGCCGACGGAACTACTCCGTAGAATGAGGGAACTGGCAGAGGACGTCCCTCCTGACAGTGCCTTAATTAAGCAGCTCTTTTTCTCAAGGCTGCCGGCGCAGGTAAAGGCCATACTTGCGCCAATGTTAGAAAAACACACCATCGATGTAGTAGCAGCATTGGCGGACAAGGTCATGGACTTTGTGAGGGGGCCTACCACCGCGGCGATTCCACAACAGCCTGCTGAGGTACCCGCAGGCACCGCAAATGTAAGACAGGATGCTACATCGGTGGCTATACTAACGGCCATCGAACGCCTCACTAGAGAGGTGAGCAAGCTCAATATGGGCAGGTCGCACTCACCCAGACGCCGCTACAAAAGCCGCTCATCTTCCCCGCACCACCGTCGCCATGCAAACATGCCGGGACTATGTTTTTATCATAGTCGCTATGGCGCTGAAGCACGGAACTGTAAAATGCCCTGCACTTTTAACAACCAGGGAAACTAAATTGTGGAAAGACGAGCACGGCAAACTTTCCATAAAATGCAAATAACGGTGCCTATTTCGTCACTGACGTAAAATCTCAAGCATGTTGCTTGGTAGACACTGGCGCTGCTTGTAGCATATGGCCACTTAGGCTACTTAAAGAAAGGCCACCAGTGTCATTGATAACACTGCAAGCAGTGAACCATTCGCCTATCCCCACGTACGGTCAAATTTCACGTTCTCTGGACTTGAATTTACGGAGAGACTTTACGTGGGTTTTCACCGTAGCAGATCTACCGTACCCCATACTAGGCGTGGATTTCTTGCATAATTTTAATTTAATGGTCGACATGCGCAGACGCCGGCTGATAGATGCTAGCACAGAACTTTCCGTCCCTGGCTCGTTATCGAATGCCCCATCTATCAGCCTGATATTTTTCATTGCCGCTGCGAATGACCCATACCACGAGGTGCTACACTCCTACCCGGAGTTAACCAATTTAAATTTTGTGGTGAGCAAACCCACGCACACCACAAAACATCACATTGAGACCACAGGTGCTCCTGTGTTCTCACGCCCTCGTCGCCTCCCTGTGGATAAACTTAAAGCAGCGAAGGCAGAATTTAATCATATGCTACAGTTGGGAATTATACGCCCCTCGTCCAATCCTTGGGCTTCCCCTCTGCATATGGTCCCAAAACAATACGGAGATTGGCGTCCGACTGGGGACTATAGACGACTCAATGCCATGACGGTACCTGATCGTTACCCAATCCCGCATATTCAGGACTTTGCTTCCTCTCTGCATGGTTGTAAGACCTTCTCTAAGCTAGATCTGGTTAAGGCTTACCATCAGATCCCGGTGAATCCGGCCGACATACCCAAAACTGCGGTTACAACTCCATTTGGAGCGTTTGAATTTCTTACTATGCCTTTCGGCCTACGTAACGCTCCCAGTACTTTTCAGCGCTTTATGGATGAAGTAGTGCGTGATTTAGATTTCGTCTATAACTATATAGATGACATTCTCGTGGCTAGTGCCTCACCTGAGGAACACGTCACTCACCTCCGCCTACTTTTTGAACGGTTTCAGCAATACCAAGTGAGGATTAGCCCTGGTAAATGCGTTTTCGGTGTTACGTCACTAGTTTTCCTGGGCCACATTATCAGCCCAGATGGTATATCTCCGTTGCCGGAAAAGGTGAAGGCTCTACAAGACCTTCAACCGCCCACTTCACTTCGCCAACTTAGGCACTTCCTTGGTCTGTTGAATTACTACAGACGCTTTATCCCACACTGTGCGGATCTCTTAGCTCCTCTTTCCGACCTGTTATGTAACAGGAAGAAGAAAAACGAGCAGATCTCACTTAATGAGATCCAACTTAGAGCATTTGCTGAAGTGAAAAATAAACTAGCGACGACATCTTTGCTGGCACATCCTGTACCCGATGCCCAGTTTTCACTGGTCGTTGATGCATCGGGCACAGCTGTAGGTGCAGTGCTGCAACAGCAGCACCAACAACAGTTACAACCTCTTGCATACTTTTCGCAACAGCTGAAACCGGCCGAACAACGTTACAGCACGTTTGGCCGTGAACTACTGGCAATGTACCTCGCAGTGAAACACTTCCAACATTCACTCGAGGGCCGACAATTTGTGATCTACATCTACACCGATCACCGTCCGCTTACATACGCACTGCGTGCTAAGCCGGACAAATATTCTCCCCGCGAAACACGCCATTTGGACTTTGTTTCGCAGTTTACTAGCGATATCCGACATATCGCGGGTGAGCAGAACGCAGCAGCAGACGCATTGTCTCGCCTGCCCATCAATTCTCTGTCCTCACCATCGGATATCGATTTGCAACAGATGGCCTTAGACCAGCGAAGTCTGGACACGTTGGATCCATCGTCACCTGAATTCGCGACTTGCAAATTCGCATATCTGCCCGTGCCTACTTCTGACATGCAGATCATCTGTGACACCTCAACGGATTCACCTCGACCATTCGTTCCAACGACCCACCGTAGAGTGGTTTTCGACACTCTACACAACCTGGTACACCCCGGACGCAAAGCCATAGTAAAGCTGATTACAGCTAGATTTTTCTGGCCTAACATGAGGCGTGACATCACTGCTTGGTCACGTTCCTGTGTATCCTGCCAAAAGTCAAAGGTGCACGAGCATATCCGCGAACCCCTTGGAACATTCAGCACCCCAGACGCTCGGTTTAGCCATGTTCACATTGACTTGGTTGGACCATGGCCGGTCAGTCAGGGATTCACTTATCTCCTGACCTGCATAGACCGTTTCACACGGTGGCCAGAAGCCATCCCACTCAGTGACATTTCGGCTGAATCTGTAGCGCGAGCCCTTATATCAGGCTGGATATCGCGCTACGGAGTTCCCACTACAATCACCACTGATCGTGGTGCACAATTCGAATCCCACCTATTCCGGGAACTGTCCAAGATCCTCGGGATCACTCGCATTCGGACAACAAGCTATCACCCTGCTTCGAATGGGATGATAGAACGCTTCCATCGCCAATTGAAAGCTGCATTACGCGCTTACCCTGATCAACAGCGATGGAGCGAGTACATACCGGTCATCCTTCTTGGCTGTTGGGCATCAATCAAGGAGGACCTGGGATATTCCGCAGCTGAACTGGTCTATGGAGCACCTCTATCGTTGCCAGGTCAGATGCTGACCCCAATAGAGGATATATCAACTGACACAGCTCTATATGTCAACAGACTACGAGCTTATCTCAGTAAGCTACCGCCGATGCACCCTAGGGAACAGACCATTAAATCCTTGGTTCCGAAGGACATAGCGACATGGACTCATGTGTTCCTTAGAAAGGACGCAGTAAAAGCCCCCCTAACTCCACCTTACACTGGCCCTTATCGCGTGCTTTCACGCACTGATAAAACTTTTATCCTAGACATTAGTGGTAAAAAAGAGACAGTATCGGTAGATAGGGTAAAAAGAGCCTTTCTGGACACATTAACACCTGAGCCATACATTCCTCCAACATACACACAGCATAATCATACACCTGAGGTAAATGTTCCACGTGAGAACAATTATGTGACCACTACACGTAGTGGTCGACGGGTACATTGGCCGAAGAGACTTTGCAAAACAGTGTATTTCTGTTGAAAAAGAACATTTTTTCTTCTCTCCTTTTTAGAACAGAACGTTTTCTGCAAATATTCCAACTTTTCACAGAAAAGTAAGAACATTTTTTTTCTGCAAGAAAATGACCTAAAGAAACGGACATTTCTTATTGTATTTTTCTTTCTGCTATTTGTTATGCTACCTTTCTCTCTGTCAGCTTTCAGCCTAAGCAGGGGGTTATGTAGCAGACACAAATAGACCCCTTTTCTTCTCGCACATTCGCTTCCTCTGAGTGAGTGATGCGGCATTAAACTGTCCAATCTGAGGACTTGCACACGAATACAAATTAACCCCTAGGGACCAGACAGCTTCCGGTCCCAAAAGAAAACTCTCTCTTATGCTACCAGCCTTCGTCGGTGCTAGACGCCTGTTCTCTTCGCTGCTCCTACTAAAGGTATTGACGACAGCCACCGGCTGTAACTACCTCGTAAGGCAGTGGAGACCCGACTCTACTTTCTTCCTTCAGTACGCTCTGCGAATAAACCTTTCCCTTGTTAAGTTGAAGAAGTTGTTTGTCATTGTTTATAGAATTGTGTTATTTTATTTTATTAGGGAAATTCCCTAAACAAGTTCTTTTGCTTTTTAGCAGTGCTTGTATTCAGTACATTGTTAGATGGAATTACAAAATAAACAAATAGAAGAGTAACTTTTCTAGTCTTTATTAACAATTTTAGGGGGAATTGAGTAAAATAATAAATAATACTTTTTCTTACGATTTGCGAGTTAACTTACTTTTGAACAATAGTTGTGTTCAGTAGATTGTTAGATGAAAGTACAGAAATTTTAATTAGGCCCCCACCCGTCCTATGTTAAACTGGGTTTCTAAATAATAATGATAAAAAATAATTTTGACATGGTTCTTGTCTCCCAATAAGACCACACTTAATACAAAAGAATACATTTTCATTACTTTACGAGACTCCAATAGCAAATAGCATTGAAATTAGAGTCAAGATAGGTGAATAAATTTTGGTGATTTTGTGATGAATAAATTAATGTTATTCATTTATTTTCTTAGCTTCCTTTTTAAATAACCACAGGCAACGCCATGACAAGGGATTTGCTAGTATAAAAACGTATAACAACTTCATTGGCATATTTCCAAAGGTTCATTTTTTATTTTTTTGTATTTACTGGATTTAAAGTTAAACATTTGGATTAAAAAGAAAAAATAATAATCAATTTAAAATAGCTAATTTTATTATTTGAAAATAATTTTTGATCTTTAACAAAAAGGAATTTTTGATTAAAATCAATATTTAAATGTAAACGTCAGGTAGTTTGGTTCTATTGTGTTCTTAAACCCCCCCCCCCCAAAAAAAAAGAGTAATTTTCTCATGCACCATAAATAGCAATATTTTTTTTTTTTACTATGGCTGTTTCTATCAATGAGAACAAATGAAAGCCATATAAACAAATGCATTCACGTCTTTTATATAATAAATTGAAGATTACCCGTTATAGCACGAGTAAAATTAATCCCCCCCCCGAACAATTTTGTATCACTTTTATGTTCCCTTATAAAGATCAAAATACAATATAAGAAAATACTTATTCCAATTTGACTCCAAACAATAACATAATTCTGATTCTAGAAAATGTTTAACATATGTCTTAAGGCTTAAAGGGTCTTAAGAAGAAATCGAAATTAAGGGAATCTTGCCTAATTGATGTTATAATTACTATCAATCGATGCAAATTGAATATATAAAATTTTTTAAATGTGATGTTGTACCCTTATTATACCCATTAACCCCCTTTAAAATACTTCAACAAAACTTTAATAATACGTATTTACAAGTAAATTGAGCGAAACATAAAAAATATGCATTGAAACTATACAAATGCTGATATCAGACATGCGAGTTATTTTCATTTAGTTGAATTGATTAATTATTATTTTAAAACTAGCGGGGGTACCCGGCATTGCTCGGGTGTTTGGAAGTGTGTGTGTATGTGGAGGGGGGGGGGTAAATCAAAGCAAAATGAAAAATAAAGAATAAGTGAACGGAAAAGAAATAACCTTGTTTAAATGTTAAAACTTCAAAAGAAATCGGAAAAAAAAAAATAGCGATGGAAAAAAAAAAATAGCGATGGAAAAATTAAAAAAAAATAGCGATGGAAAAATTAAAAAAAAAAATAGCGATGGAAAAATTAAAAAAAAAATAGCGATGGAAAAATTAAAAAAAAAATAGCGATGGAAAAATTAAAAAAAAAATAGCGATGGAAAAAAAAAAAAAAAAAATAGCGATGGAAAAATTAAAAAAAAAATAGCGATGGAAAAATTAAAAAAAAAATAGCGATGGAAAAATTAAAAAAAAAATAGCGATGGAAAAATTAAAAAAAAAATAGCGATGGAAAAATTTAAAAAAAAATAGCGATGGAAAAATTAAAAAAAAAATAGCGATGGAAAAATAAAAAAAAAAAATAGCGATGGAAAAATGAAAAAAAAATAGCGATGGAAAAATGAAAAAAAAATAGCGATGGAAAAATTAAAAAAAAAATAGCGATGGAAAAATTAAAAAAAAAATAGCGATGGAAAAATTAAAAAAAAAATAGCGATGGAAAAATTAAAAAAAAAATAGCGATGGAAAAATTAAAAAAAAAATAGCGATGGAAAAATTAAAAAAAAAATAGCGATGGAAAAATAAAAAAAAAAAATAGCGATGGAAAAATAAAAAAAAAAAATAGCGATGGAAAAATGAAAAAAAAATAGCGATGGAAAAATTAAAAAAAAAATAGCGATGGAAAAATTAAAAAAAAAAATAGCGATGGAAAAATTAAAAAAAAAAATAGCGATGGAAAAATTAAAAAAAAAAATAGCGATGGAAAAATTTAAAAAAAATAGCGATGGAAAAATTAAAAAAAAAAAAATAGCGATGGAAAAATTAAAAAAAAAAAAGAACGAAAAAATGGCATAAATAACCCTGTTTAAATGTTAAAACTTTAAAAATCGAAAAAATATATCTGATATCTCGGCTCGAATGTGCAATCTTAAGATAATGACACTGCCACTATACCAACTGATCTATGATCACGTGAGCGAAGTTAGGTTGTTTTTTTATATTTAAACTAATTCAAAAAAGAATGTTTTCTGTGCATGCGTGTTTGGCTAAATTGTCATGAAGGAACGATTTTTTGCTACTCCTCTCTGTAGAAAAGTACCCTGTTGAGGGTGAAGGAATTAATGTTTTTAGCAAATTTTTCGATATTTGTCGTCCAAAGACGAACTTCAAAATGATACTGATCAAAAGTTTTTGCGAGACATACAAACATACATACATGCATAAATACATTTAAATAGACAGGTAAGATTCATATTATAGACTAGCCTGAGTGCCCGGTGTTGCCCAAGTGTGTGGAGGTGTGTGTTGAGCAAAAAAAAAAAAAAAAAAGTTGTAATAGTCAGGCTGGCTCAAACCCATGACGCGAAGGCGAAAAAGAAAGTGGAGGTGTGTGGAAGGGCGTTGGTTTAGCAAAAAAAAAAAAAAGAAGGAAAATTGCAAGTGCAAAAAAAAAAGTGGTAGTTGGCAGGCAGGCTCAAACCCGTACCGCGAAGGTGGAAAAGAAAGTGAAAAAAAAAAAAACGTGATGTGTTAGCTGTTGCGACCATTGTGAAACCAAAAGTGACATAGGCTTAAATTAAGGCTTGACGATTGAAAAGAGGCGATAACTTTCGAAAATATCAGCGAAAAAAGCGACCCCTTCCTGTAGAAAAGTGCCCAGTTGAGGGTGAAGGAATTAATGTTTTTAGCCAGCTTTTCGATATTCGTCATCCGAAGGGTCGAATCCGTAACACACCAGAGGAAAAAGAGGTGGACAAAAAAAAAACTGCCTTACCGATGTGCCTACCATGGTTGTGAAATCACAGGCGGTCAAAATAATGCCTTTTAAGCGACGTTGTGAACGTGAGGATTGAATGACTTGCAAAAAATGACTGCAAAAAAAAATTGACCCTCCCTGTAGAAAACTGCCCAGTTGAGGGTGAAGGAATAATATTTTTGGTCAATTTTTGATATTTGTTGTCTGAAGGGTCGAGCTTCAAAATGATACCTATCTCGTGAAAATCCGTCGCCTCTGTCTAAAGTTTAGGCATACATACATACATACATACATACATACATACATTTAAACAGACAGGTGAGAGTTATATTATAGAAGATGGCTACTACATATTTTTATGCTTTTATCAATATTCATGTAAATCAGTGTTTTAAAGTTGTGGCTCAATATTCAAGTGTTGTCTTAGTTTTGACATTTTTTTATTCTAATGAAAAAATATAGACAGGAAACAAAACAGATGGCTGTATACATTAATGACACATTTTGAAGTATATGATCATGCGTGGGTGAGTGGGCGTGTCGTTATTTGATATAAGTGATCAATCATGAAATAATTGCCTATTAGCTTGTAACGGCTTATTATATGGATATCAAAGTTAAGAGGATCTCCTAAATGGCGCGTGCACGTGTGTGTGTGTGTTTTCTTCGATTGGTCTTGCTTACATTTCAAATAAGATTTTCTGATGTGTTCACGCATAAAATGATTTGTTTGTCCTTTGGTCTATCAGGATTAATTTTGAAATAGCATATTTGTCACTACTTTAAATCAGTGCATTTTAGAAATGAATTCATTGTTATATTTTGGGGGTTGTACTTTGAGAAACTTTATCCAATGCCGTACTAAATTAAGCAATAGATATTCTGTTATTTTTAACTACGGTAGAACCCCGAGATACGGTGGCCCTAGGATACGATTTTTTCAGTTATGATGTTCACATCATACGAGGTTTTTGATCCCCTAGTTACGGTATTTTCCTTGTCTTACGGTGTTATTTATAATGTTATTTGATTATATACATGTATATTATATACTGTACTGTATTTTGTCACTAATTTTTAATGCCGTATCCCACGGTTTTTGTGTGTGTGTGTGTGTGTGTGTGTGTCTGGTCACGAATAGGCTCCTATATGGTTGACTATTTTAAAAAACTGATTACATATAATGATAGAAGATGTATCGAGACACAGGAATGGGTATGTTTGATCCTGCAGAACGGTGGTTCATTAAAATTGTGGGGTCGGCATTCGCGCCTGGTCCACAAAGTATGGAAATAAAAACATTAAAAATTTTAAAAAAAGCGTTTACAAGTGTTTTTGATATAGATGTACTTTGATAAGTATGTTTTAACTTAAATAGGGATGGTATAATAAAATTGTGGGGTCTGCATTCGCGCCTGGCCTCCATAGAATGGAAATAGGCACAAACTTTAATAAAGACTTTTCATATCTATCTGCGTAAGTATACTTTGATAATTTTGTTTCAGTTTGAAGAAATATGGTATAATAAAATTATGGGGTGTTCGTTCGCGACTGACCTCCATAGAATGGAAATATGTTACAAAGTTTAACAAGGTGTTTTAATACAGATCCACAGAATATTGTGATAAGTGTTTCAGTGTGAACAGGTATGGTATAATAAATTATGGGGTTTATCTATTTTATTTTTACTTTCATCATATTTTGTTTTGGTTTTGATACCCCCGAATTCGAAGCTATCTCTTTACAACCCTTTCTTTTCATAACCTATCATACTTTAATAAATCAGAGTCCATTTTCTGTAGGCTGTTTTTGAACCCAGTCAACGACGGGTACTTTTGCTAGTATATATAAGTATATATATATACACGCACACATATATCTGTAGGTAAGTATTAGGTTGGTACAAAAATAATGTTTATATATATACATATATAGTGGAACGTCAAAAAAACGACATTAGTTTTGAACCAACCTAATATATATATATATATATATATATATAGTCATCCACATACAGTACTGTTCCGTTGTATCACAACTCATCAGTGCGGCTAGACATACACCTTTTCTCAGCCGTGGATCGAACCTACAACCATCGCGTTGACAATCGGCGGCTGTAACCAACGGACCAAGAATCAGTGCCCGTAAATATTTCTCCTCAAATGCCTCAAATTAGCATTTGCTCGTCGCAAAGTGCTCACACTGTCGATTTCTTTACAAACAGTGGGCTTCGCTTCATCGCTTAAATACGCGTCGGGTGAAAATATATTTACAAAGTGCTCAACCCAAAGAGGGGGGGGGGCTTATTAGTCATCCACATACAGTACTGTTCGTTGTATCACAACTCATCAGTGCGGCTAGACTAGCACCTTTCCCTAGCCGAGGATTAAATCTACAATCATAGTCAGCAGTCCTACCCACCGACCCATTAAAAATTCTCCCAGATCCAATTGAGCTTGGACTTTTTTCCAAATTTATATAAAAAAGATCTTTTTCATTATAGAAAAACTTTATTTATAAAAAAGATCTTTTTCATTATAGAAAAACTTTATTTATAAGAAAGATTTTTTTCATTATAGAAAAACTTTATTTATAAAAAAGATCTTTTTCATTATAGAAAAACTTTATTTATAAGAAAGATTTTTTTCATTATAGAAAAACTTTATTTATAAAAAAGATCTTTTTCATTATAGAAAAACTTTATAAGAAAGATTTTTTTACTTCATTATGATTGGTATATACAAACCGAGTACGTTTCAAGTAAATCATAAGCCCCCCCCCTTTCTCTCTCTCTCTGTCTCTCTAGCTGTCTATCTATCTCTCTCTATATATATATAATATTTAATAATTATTATAGTAAATAGTTATGTAAGCTCCTTAAAGAATCCCGTTTCTTATCGTTGAGCACTTTCAATTGAAATAAAAAGTCGGTCAATTTAGCTCTTATGCTCAGATCATCATATAACGATTAGATCGCTCTGACAGATGTTGAAAAATATTTAAATTAAAAATGTTTAACTTTCAACAGTATTTCTCGTGGTCAACGGTAGCTGAATGGATTAGGTCCTTGCTAATAAAACCAGAGATGGCGTCTGTTGCCGGGTTCGAATCGACTGGTGTTAATCGTGACACCCTGCACTGATAATTCCCAAAAGGATGAAACACTAGTGTCTGTAGGTATTATTAAATACCTACAGACACTAGTGTTTATTGTAATAAATAATTCTGATTGAGACAAATGTTATTAAAAAGCACGAAATTCTTCTGTTTCACTATTTTCTTTTTTACTTTCTTCAATCTCTGAATAATTTATTTGTGTTTTTTTTTTTCAAAATTGTTTAGGTTGAATCCATAAATTTCTTTAGCGAACTCTTTCGATAGGAACACTTCCATCATCCTCAGGCATATTGTGTTGTAAAAATTATGTTTTTAATTATATATACATATTTTTGTCACGGTCATGTGGTGACTTATTACGACTTAGGTGTCCAAAAAGTCATTGAAGAGTTTTGAACTTAAATAAATTCTTGATTTTTGAGTGACTTTTTGGAAACCATATACATTTTTTTCTTTTTTTTTTATATTACATTTTCACCCCAAACAAGGCACGTTGCCACTTTGATGTAGGGAGCTACTATCAGGGACCTAAGTTGCAGGGAGTTTAGCAGCAAGATATCTGTTCACAGGACACTTGAACTTCTGCATGCCAGTACAGTTGGGGAAACAGAAACCTGGAAGAGAATTCCAAGTTCTGCAGTTCTGGGGAAGAAGCTATTAAAGTAAAAGGCTTTCTTACATCTAGGAATCTCAACTGTGCAGGGGTGGGACTTCGCTGCTTGTTGGGTTTGTCAGGGGTTTTTTCATCGAGGGGGTACAAGGACTTGTAGTTTGTCAGAGCATCCACCATTAAAATACTTGTAAAACAGGCAGAGGGGTGGAACATTTCGTCGGTGAGACAGGGGCTGAAGTTTAGATGACAGTTCGGGACCTATTAGGTTGGTGACTCTCTTTTGGACCCTGTCCAGGAGTGAGAGACTAGTAGCAGATGCACCAGCCCAAATGTGACAGCAGTACTCCATATATGGGCGAATGGTGGCTTTGTAGAGGATACTTTAAGACGTAAGTAACTTTCTAGCACGATAGAGAGAGCCCACCTTTTTTGCAGCAGCCTTAGCAATAATCTCGATGTATCTATTCCAACTCAGGAGCTTGAACGAAGTGCTCTCAGGTAAAGTATCTCTAGCCATAGCTATTGGTGGTTGGTAAGGTTTCATGTAATTATTAAAGGAAACGAGCTTTGTCTTGGCAGCGTTGAATGTTACCATCCATTTTTGACCCCATTCCACTACAGACTGAAGATCTTCCTCTAGGGTTTCGGTCATTACCTTAGGTATGTGCTCATTAGTTTTCCCTATGTGCCTGCTATAGAGCGTGGTGTCGTCGGCAAATATGCCCATCTCAGAGACAATTTTATTAGGTAAGTCATTTATGAATATTAGAAATAACAACGGTCCAAGGATCGATCCCTGAGGCACACCCACATTTATATAAAATCTTTTGGACATACGCCCATCGAGGACAACCTGGATTCTTCTCTCATTTAAAAAGGATCTAATTATGGTAAGCATTCGTCCAGTAATACCATAGGATTTTATTTTCATCAGAAGACCATCGTGCCATACTCTGTCAAAAGCCTTTGATATATCTAGGGCTACTGCCCTCCCCTACCTTACCCTACCCTGTGCTCGATATAAATGTTCAGAGATTACAGTTAGAATATCTGCAGTAGAACAGGCTTTCCTAAATCCATATTGGTGGTCTGATAGAAGTTTAGCAGCTGTAAGGTGGTGGACTAGAGCTTGATTAATTAAGGACTCAAATATTTTGGCGAAAAGAAGGAGAAGGCTAATTGGGTGATAATTTAATGGGTCAGTTCTTTCGCCAGAGTTTTTGCAAACTGGCACCACAGAGGCAATTTTCCAGCAGGCAGGAAAGCAAGATTCGTTAAGGTATTTGTTAAAGAGTTTAGAGAGGACAGGAGTGACCACAGCGGAGCATTTTTTTAATAGCACAGCCGGAATGAGGTCAGATCCACATGCTTTTGAGGTGTCTGGTTTTTTTTTTATAATATGATGTACTTGGGAAGGCGTGATCTTCAAATCATCTAGCATGATTTCTGTCCGCAGAGAAAAATCAGGGAGGGAATGCCTTGCTGAATCCAAGGTAGAGTTTGAGGCAAACTGACGAGCAAGCTTTCTCAGTTGCTGTGCAAACAACCTTATGATTGTTTGATCGTAGGGTAATTATCGATTGCCCATTATTTACTACACTATTGTAGATTTTCCAGAAATCATGAATTCCTAATTTTTGCGCTTCAATGCATTTCCTGATGGTTTCAGTATATTTACTTTTAGCTGTTGCTACTTCTTTCTTGCAATTATTTCTAGATTCTATATACTTTTGTCTGTTTGTACAGGACTTTGCCGGATAAATCTACGGTATGCATGTTGCCTCTGAGCAATGGCAGCTGTGCATGTAGAAGCAAACCATTAGGGAGAGTGGGGTTTAGTATAGAACTTCCGTGTAGGAACATGTGCTTCAATTGCTGCTTTGAACCATTCAGTAGTCGCATTTACGCACTGTTCTGCAGGAAGAGAAAAGATATTTCCCCATGGAGCGTCTCTGATGTGATCTCTAATTACATCCCAGTAAGTCTTATTGTAGTACTTTGTTGTTTAGAGCAATGGCTTTTCAACTTGGGATCGAGAGTTTAGTCTATCATTATCACAGCATGATCAGCATTCTCGAGTGGGCAATGAGCACAATCATCAGAAACAGTTGTCAGAAATAGATCCAAAAGTGAGGCTTGCTGGTCCTGGCGATCTGGGAGATGGATTGGAAATATATATATATATATATATATATATATATATATATATATATATATATGTATATTTTTGTGGAAACATTCTATATTCACTTATAATACCTTATTATATATGCCAATCTTTATTTAAAAAGCTCAATGTAATTATAGAGCATATAATGAATAAATGACAAAACTCTATATTCCAAATTTCATGGTGTTGACCATCTTACAATTTATTCCTTTAATTCAATTGACATTTACATTTGACATATATGTGTGTGTGTGTGTGTCAAATGTAAATGTCAACTTCAGTTGAGCATTTGGGAAGTGATATACAAATTAGCATTAGCGTATGAAGAGATGTTCTTTGTGTAAACAAATTGACCGTAGATACTTTGGACAATGTAAAAACATGGTTAATTCACTGCCTGCATAGCAGCAGCAATATAGCACAACAGTTAGAAGCTCTGACTGTAGTTTGAACAATCGGGTTTCGATTCTGGCTTGAGGACGTTGCATGTCTAGTCACACTGATGAGCTGTGAAACAGCAAAATAGTACTGTGTGTGGATGACTATATATATATATATATATATATATATATATATATATATATATAAAATATATTTTAGTCATCAACATACAGACCTGTTTCGTTGTTTCACAACTCATCAGTGCCGCTAGACTAACACCTCTCCCAAGCCGAGGATCGAACCTAGAACCGTCTTGATGACAGTCAGCAGTTCTACCCCCTGACTACGGAATCGGTGGCCGAAATTAAACTGTCCAAATGTCTATTTAAATAAACATCCGTCCGCCACTCGTAGAGGGCTCAAACGTTTGTTTGTAAACAAACCGCGAGCTTCGCATTTTTTCAGCTAAATTAAGTAGCGAGTAAGATAATTTACGATAGTGCTCTACCCAAGAGGGGGGCTTTATAAAATATATTTTAGTCATCGACATACAGACCTGTTTCGTTGTTTCACAACTCATCAGTGCCGCTAGACTAACACCTCTCCCAAGCCGAGGATCGAACCTAGAACCGTCGTGATGACAGTCGGCAGTTCTACCCCCTGACTACGGAATCGGTGGCCGAAATTAAACTGTCCGAATGTCTATTTAAATAAACATCCGTCCGCCACTCGTAGAGGGCTCAAACGTTCGTTTGTAAACAAACCGCGAGCTTCGCATTTTTTCAGCTAAATTAAGTAGCGAGTAAGATAATTTACGATAGTGCTCTACCCAAGAGGGGGGCTTTATAAAATATATTTTAGTCATCGACATACAGACCTGTTTCGTTGTTTCACAACTCATCAGTGCCGCTAGACTAACACCTCTCCCAAGCCGAGGATCGAACCTAGAACCGTCTTGATGACAGTCAGCAGTTCTACCCCCTGACTACGGAATCGGTGGCCGAAATTAAACTGTCCAAATGTCTATTTAAATAAACATCCGTCCGCCACTCGTAGAGGGCTCAAACGTTTGTTTGTAAACAAACCGCGAGCTTCGCATTTTTTCAGCTAAATTAAGTAGCGAGTAAGATAATTTACGATAGTGCTCTACCCAAGAGGGGGGCTTTATAAAATATATTTTAGTCATCGACATACAGACCTGTTTCGTTGTTTCACAACTCATCAGTGCCGCTAGACTAACACCTCTCCCAAGCCGAGGATCGAACCTAGAACCGTCTTGATGACAGTCAGCAGTTCTACCCCCTGACTACGGAATCGGTGGCCGAAATTAAACTGTCCAAATGTCTATTTAAATAAACATCCGTCCGCCACTCGTAGAGGGCTCAAACGTTTGTTTGTAAACAAACCGCGAGCTTCGCATTTTTTCAGCTAAATTAAGTAGCGAGTAAGATAATTTACGATAGTGCTCTACCCAAGAGGGGGGCTTTATAAAATATATTTTAGTCATCGACATACAGACCTGTTTCGTTGTTTCACAACTCATCAGTGCCGCTAGACTAACACCTCTCCCAAGCCGAGGATCGAACCTAGAACCGTCGTGATGACAGTCGGCAGTTCTACCCCCTGACTACGGAATCGGTGGCCGAAATTAAACTGTCCGAATGTCTATTTAAATAAACATCCGTCCGCCACTCGTAGAGGGCTCAAACGTTCGTTTGTAAACAAACCGCGAGCTTCGCATTTTTTCAGCTAAATTAAGTAGCGAGTAAGATAATTTACGATAGTGCTCTACCCATATATATATATATATATATATATATATATATATATATATATATATATACTAGCATGGGTGCCCGGCGTTGCACAGGTGTTTAGATGTGTATGTTGAGCAAAAAAAAAAAGTAGTAGTAGGAAGGCAGGCTCGAACCGGTACCGTGAAGGAGGAAAGGAACAAGAAAAAAACTGATGTCTTTGCTGTTACGACCACCGCCAAACCGGAAGTGATGTAGGCTTTAATTAAGGCTAGACAATCGAAAGGAGAGGATGACTTTCGAAAATATTGTCGAAAAAAGCAACCCCCCTGTAGAAAAGTGCCCAGTTGAAGGTGAAGATATTAATATTTTTAGCCTATTTTCCGATATTTGTCATCTGAAAGGTCGAACTTCAAAACGATACTGATCTTGTAAAAATTTGTCGCCTCTGTCAGAAGTTTTAGGCAGACATGCAAACATACATACATACATACATTTATACATTGGTAACAATACATTTATATATTGGTAAAATTTTCGAACCAAACCGATTAAAAAGCCTGCCATATCTCTGAATGCCTTTTATGTAACATTTCAAATGTTTAAACCAGAAATTGTCTGAGTAAATTTTTTTTAACTTTGACCACTATTATGATCCCTCACACATGTATTGTTTTGGGCTCACATCAAGTTATTAAGTTAGATCCATGCCCAAGGAACCTATATCTAAAATTTCAAATGTTTAGACCCAAAATTGTCGGAGGAGTTTTGTAGAGTTCTCAAAGGTCAAATCGGTGAACTTTGACCCCTTAATCGCCAAATTTCCGGCCAAAAACGGATTACACAGATTTAACAAATCTCAGTACTCTGCATATCAAATTTCGAGTGTGTAGACTTAAAATTGACAGAGTTATTGCGTAGGGAAATGTACACCGACACACACAGAGACATTTTCACTTTTCTAGATAGATAAGTAATATATATATATAAGCATGGATGCATGGCATTGCCCGGGTATTTGGAGGTGTGTGTTGAGCAAAAAAAATGTGGTAGTAGGAAGGCAGGCTGGAACCCTCACTGCGAAGGAGGAAAAGAATGTGAAAAAAAACGTGACGTCTTTGCTGTTATGACCATCGCCAAACTGGAAGTGACGTAGGTTTAAATTAGGGCTAGACAATTGAAAAGAGGCGATGACTTTTGAAAATATCGGCGAACAAAAGTGACCCTATACCACAATCTGCCGGTCACTGAGGTGTGACCGACAGACGTGTTATAGTAAATGTCTTAAAGCGGTCTCATGAAGATATGAAGATGGGCCAGTCATTAGGGTCTGTGTAGCAAGAAGAAAATCATACCTGAGATGTTGGATCTGGGTGTGGCTCCTTTCTTTTCTCAAGATGATCTCTTCACCCTGGTGGCATTCTGGTGGGAATCTTCATCTCTTTGTCCTCAGGGCCGCCTTTCGACAAGACATTTATGAAGGCATTCATGGCAGACACAAAAAAAAACGACACACGACACAATTGTAATATACATAAGGTATAACTAACTATTTTATTTTACATTAGAGATACAATATATATTACAAAAAAAACAATTTACAATTAATTTTTACAATTAAAACTGGACAATAGGCTTTTCGAAGCTAACTAACCTACCCTAACTAGTGTTGAGGGAGGGGGTCTCCCCCTCCCATGTACGGAGAGACAGACTATGCGTCCTCACATCATGGTGGTCGTGCAGGAAAGAGAGAGAAAGATAGCAAGGGAATTATGGGAAGGGATTTCTTTGTATCTCTACGCTCATGGACAATTTACCACCCGTCCATGCTGCAGAGTGTGTTAGAAACAGTGGCACAAGGAAATAGTGCCACAACCCATCTCTGTGGAAAAATGGGCAATTGAGGGTGAAAATATTAATGTTGTTAGACAATTTTTCAGTATTTGTCGTCTGAAGGGTCGAGCTTCAAAACAATACTGATCTTGTGAAAATCTGTCGCCTCTCTCGAAAGTTTTAGGCAGACATACAAACATACATGCATACATTTATCTATTTGTAGCTCAAATTTTCGCCCGAAACCGATGAAAAAGCTTGCCCTATCTCTTAATACCTTTTATGTAAAATTTCAAATGTTTAGACCAGAAATTGAGTAATTTGGTAGGGACCACAGAGATCAAGACCCCTTAACATTTATTATTTTGAGCTCAAATCAAATTATAAAGTTAGATCCATGTCCAAAAAACCTATATCTAAAATTTCAATTGTTTATACCCAAAACTGACAGAGGAGTTTGGTAAAGTTCTCAAAGGTCAACTCTTTGAACTTTTACCCCTTAACAGCCAAATTTCTGGCCGAAAACTGATTACACAGATTTTATCAAATCTCAGAACCCTGTATATCAAATTTCGAGTGTGTAGACTGAAAATTGACAGAGTTATTGTGTAGGGAAATGTACACAGACACACACACAGACACTTTCACTTCTATAGATATATTGATATATTAGCATTTCAGCCCAGTGTTTCCCAGGTGTTTGAATGCGTCTGTTGAGAAAAAAATGTGGTAGTAGGAAGGAAGGCTCGAACCCATATCGCGAAGGATTAAAAGAACAGGAAAAAAATCTGACGTCTTTGCTGTTACGACTATCGCCAAACTGGAAGTGGCTTATTTTTAAATTAAGGCTAGATAATCAAAAGGAGAGGACGACTTTCAAAAATATCGGCGAAAAAGTGCCCCCCCCCCTGTAGAAAAGTGCCCAGTTGGAGGTGAAAATATTAATATTTTTAGTGAGTTTTTTGATATTTGTCGTCTGAAACGATACTGATCTTGTAAAAATCTGTAGTCTGTCAAAAGTTTTAGGCAGACATGCAAACATACATACATTTCTATATTGGTAACTAAAAATTTTCGAACCAAACCGATTAAAAAGCTTGCCATATCTCTGAATACCCTTTATGTAGCATTTCAAATGTTGAGACCAGAAATTGTCTGAGTAATTTGGAAGACACCACAGAAGTCAATTCTTTTTTAAATTTGACCACTATTATGACTCATTAACATTTATTGTTTTGGGCTCTAATCAAGTTATTAAATTAGATCCATGTCCAAGGAACCTATATCTAAAATTTTAAGTGTTTAGATCCAAAATTGGCGGAGGAGTTTGGTAGAGTTCTCAAAAGTCAAATCGTTGAACTTTGACCTCTTAATAGCAAAATTTCTGGGCTAAAACGGATTACACAGATTTTCCCAAATCTCAGTACCCTGTATATCAAATTTCAAATCTGTAGGCTTAAAATTGACAGAGTTATTGAGTAGGGAAATGTAGACACACAGATACACACACAGACACGTTCACTTTTATAGATATATTAGCATGGGTGCCCGGCATTGCCCGGGTATATGGAGGTGTATGTTGGGCAAAAAAAAAAAAAAAAAAGCTGTCAATTTTTTTTAACTTTGACCCCTATTATGACCCCTTAAAATTTATTGTTTTGGGCTCAAATCAAGTTGTCTGAGTAATTTGGTAGAGACCGCAGAAGTCAATTCTTTTTTAAATTTGACCCCTATTATGACCCATTAATATTTATTGTCTTGGACTCAAATGAAGTTATTAAGTTAGATCCATGTCCATGGAACGTATATCTAAAATTTCAAATGATTAGACCCAAAATTGTCGGAGGAGTTTGGTAGAGTTCTCAAAGGTCAAATCGTTGAACTTTGACCCCTTAATCGACAAATTTCTGGCCGAAAACCGATCGCATCGATTTTCCAAAATCTCAATACCCTGTATATCAAATTTCGAGTGTGTAGATTTAAAATTGACAGTGTTATTGCTTAGGGAATTGTACACACACATGACACACAGATACACAGACACTTTCACTTTTATATATATATATATATATTTAAAAGAGTGTAGCCATCAACAATTGTGGGTTTTTTTTTAAAGGTTTTCATCATATTTTTATTTTAAAATATTTTTATAACGCGTTTCGAGCTTAGGGTGTGCTCTCTTCAGATATTTTCGTAAAAAGTTTTTCTTTAAAATGGGAGTTTGTGGATATGCCTCCGCTGATATTAAATATGTTTTTCATAGTGGCGCGATGCGTGTGTTCAGTGTTTAGACGTTCTGTCTCCAAGTGTAAGTGTTTCACTGTGACCGGTCAAAGTTAGTTTCAAAGAGTGTTTTTTAGTCCATATGGTGAAGGTTTTTATGGCTTCTTTAGGGTTCTTTTTTATTTATTAAAGACTTTCTTTCCCCATGTATAGCATACACTCACACACAATCCCATACGCATACATATATATTCATGTACATGTACACATGCACACGCACACAGGCACACACACATACACACACGTACATACATAGAAATATATGTAGGAGCATACATATATACACATATACATACCCACCTACACACCCACACACCTACTCGCATACATCCACCGCTAACAATTATTTTTATTTTTTTTATTTTTTATTTTATATATATATATATATATATATATATATACACACTTTTTTTTTTTTTTTTTTTCCCCTACCAAAACACGCATGTATATATGCGCTTAATCATTCAGACATATGTACACGCACCCACACACACACAAGTAAGATGGAGAATAATAGGTAGAAGATACATATACACACATACACGCACATACACACACATATGTACACACATATATGTATGTGCACATACACTCACAAACATCCACATACTATGGAGGCACATACACATACACACACACATGCACACACACAGACATATGCAGGGGCTCACACATACGCGTATATCCATATTCACACGAACACATTTACCCACTCATACATGTGCATACATATGTATATATACATACATACACACATACATACGGATGTGTATATACTCATCCACCCATATATATATATATATATATGGGCACATGCACTCACAATCCCACACACACATACATATTCATACATCCCACCTTATGTATATATTGGTTGAAGTTTCCTTTCCAATCCATGCACATATGCATACATGGATTCGGTCACCCAAACATAAGTGCACGTATACATACAAACAAGATGTAGCATAGATAACAGATGATATATAATTATACACACACGCATACACAATCATATGTGTACACCCACGCACATACACATATACACACGCACACATGCGCGCACACATACATACATACGTTTAATTTCTAGTTGTTTGTTTAGTTGAGAGAAATGGTACTGTACTGGGTGGGTATGGGCGCGCGCACCCGCGAAAGTGTGCGTGTGCCTTATTGTGCTTTTTTGTTGTTTTGTGTGTGAGGGTGCACACCTACCCAAGCATGCATGCGTGTAAGTGTATTTTGTGTTTTGCCTATTTATGTGTATAATTATGGAGAGACGTTTAAGGCGGGGTTAAACTTTGTTATGAAATTTTTTTCTTGAGTTAGCAAGTAGAAGTAGTTGTCAGTTTGGAAGATGGGCATTATCTTGAATCTGCCTCCACTGCATGTGTGTATATGTTGTGATACATGTAGGTGTCTATTTTCCGCGATTTTGATGTTGGATCGGTGTAGGGCTACTCTATTACTAAGGTTTTTTGTAGCGCCTATGTAGGATTTATCGCATGCTGGACATTTTATTACATAGATTACGTTTTTTGAGGTGCAATCTAGGTTTTTTTTAATTTTGAATGTTTGTATGGGGTTCGCAAATGTGTATGTGTTTCCCTCTAATATTATGTTGCAGACTCCACATCGTTGTTTGTTGCATTTTGTGACTCCTTTTGTTGCGTCTTGATTGAGTTTGGATGAGGTAAGAATGCGTTTTAGGTTTTTGGGTTGGCGTTTGCTTTTTATTATTTTTGTTGTTTTAAGGAAATTGTTTAGTTTGCTGTTTTGGTTAAGTAGGACGAGGTTTTTCGTTATCTCTGTGAAAAGTTCAGGGTTGTTTGTGTTGTGTGTGGAGACGTATGTTAGGATTTGTTCTTTGTTTCGTTCTTTAGGGGTTCTCAAATCTTCTACTGGTATATTTGTCGCAAGTTGGATTCCTTTGTCTATAAGTTGTGATGGGTATTTTCTTTTTCTTAAATTTATTCGTAGTTCCTTGAGTCGGATTTTTCGAAGGTTATTGTCCGTGATTATGGTGCAGATTCTACGTGCTAGGGTGTAGGGAATTGATTTTATGCAGCTTTTAGGGTGGTGACTTTTAAAGTGTAGGTATTGTTGGGTGTCTGTAGGTTTGCGGTAAATGTCTGTGATAATGTTATTGTCTTTAATCTTTATCAGTATGTCTAGGAAAGGTAATTCTGTAGAGCTTTGTTCTATGGTGAATTTAATTTTTGGGTGTAGGTTCTGGAGTATGGTGTGTAAGTCTGTGATGTCCCCCCATGTGGGTTTCCATAGGATGAAGCAGTCATCTAAGTACCTTTTCCATGATTCTACAAACAGTATTTTAGTGCTGTGGCCAAATTTTTGTTCTATTTTTTTATATAGGGTTTCTTCTAGGTAGGCTAATGTAAGGGTTGCGTAAGTCGGTGCCATTTTCGTTCCCATTGCTGTACCTAGTGTTTGGATGTAGTTGGTATTGTTGAATTCGAAGGAATTATTATTTAGAATTATGTCTATACTATCGATAATGAATTGCTTTGTGAATCTGGGATGTAGTGTTTGTGCGTGTCTGTTGATCCAAAATAGTATTGCTTCTTTTCCTAATTCATGGGGTATATTACTATATAAACTACTAACGTCAAATGTAACTAATAGTGTCCCGTTTTCTACTGTATGTGGTAAGGTAGTGAGAAAATGGATGTCGTCCCTTATGTAGCTCTTAACTTGATCTGTGAAAGGTTGTAATAAGATGTCTATTAAGTTGCTAAGTCTGCTTGTCGGACAGGCTGGTCCTGCTACAATGGGTCTAAATGTAAGGTCGCTAGGGTTTGGAGCGCTAATATATTCTGAGTTTTGTGTATCGATGGCAAGTTTTATTGTGCCAGATTTGTGTATTTTAGGAAGTCCGTAGAAGTTGTTAGTCTTTGTAATGAAATTTGTGAGGAAGTCCTTTTCTTTCTTTTTTAATATTTTGTTGTGTGTTGTACAAAGTTTTGTGATTTTTGAGATGGTGGTGTTATCTATGTTGGTACTAATGGGTTTATAGTAGTGTTTGTCATCCAGTAATTCTGTAATTTTTGTATCATAATACGTTCTGTCCATGATTACTACGGCACTGCCTTTGTCTGCTTCTTTTATTATTATGTCATTATTATTACGGATCTTTTCGAGTGCTTGTTTTTGCTTATGTGTGAGGTTGCTTGTGGTTTTGTGTTTTTTTTTGGAGGTTAAGGTTCCAGAGATTTTCGAAGTAGCTGTTTAGTTCTTTTGTGTTGTTCTGTTTATTAGGGAAATATGTTGATTTGTTTTTTACTAAAGAATCATCTTTGTCCCCTTTGTTATCTAGTGTTTCTATTAGTCTAAATTTCCGTTCGAATTCTTTAAGGTCCTTTTTTAGTTCTGCTATATTGCTTTTAGGGGTGGGGCAGAATTTGAGGCCCAGCTTCAGTATTTCCATTTCGTTCTTTGATAAGGAGTATGTGGATAAATTGATGATTTTGGGTCTAATTTTTTCTAACCTGGAATTGTTGTTCCCTGGGGGCTTCCTAAAAAATGCTGGGAGTTGTTTGTTTCCTTGTTTCGAGGAGAGTTCTAAGAGGAGTTGGTGTGTTTCCTTGGGGCAGAGTTCCTTGATTTTTTTAAATACTTTATTGTCAATTTCTGGGATTCTGAATGCAAAAAAGAGGAGGAAAAATCCAGGGAAATCATTGGACGGAAAATAACCTGGCTAAAAAACCTGCCGGAAAAAGAAAAAAGCAAACAATCGACAAACACATACAAGGACAACCAGGAACAGAACACTCTTACACGATATCCGCAAACACAGAGATCACATAACAAAGGTAAGAAACGAAACATACACCATACACAAACACATCCACACAACAGATACAACTACACACAAAGAAGCAACCACAATATATTCACATCTTACACAAATTCCCAACAACTGGCCCAGCCAAAACGCACACTAATAACACCTCAAAATTACACAAGAAGCCGCACCATTAACAAACACAACACACCGGACAACATACCACACAATACATCTCCACAAAAATACCCACTTATATACAATCCTAAGCAATACAAACCTAACTATTACCACCCAATTCAGCGAACACAATCAAAAGTCCATTCCCACAGACACTACATCGCTAACACAAACAACGAAAAAATACCTCTACTAAACAACCCCTACCAAAACACCCCCACAATGCAACACAACTACCTGAGACATCACATAATTCAAAACACTACCTACAACTCTCACCCCTCATATCCCACACAAAGAAACAAACCCCTAAGGCACCTCCCCCATCAACGGGAACAATCAGAATATCCCATGCAACACCAATCCCAACAAACAGACCTCCCCTACAACAAACCCCGACAACACAACCCTATACAACAATGCATGTATCCTCAACAGCAACACCAATTCCAACTGAAACACAACTATCCAACACAAAAAACATATAACGACAACCCATTCAACCATTTATCACTGAACCCTCACAATATTGTACACGACACTCATTTTACAAGGAGACATCACACCACCCTAAAACACACCACTCCTCGAAACAAGGAAACAAACAACTCCCAGCATTTTTTAGGAAGCCCCCAGGGAACAACAATTCCAGGTTAGAAAAAATTAGACCCAAAATCATCAATTTATCCACATACTCCTTATCAAAGAACGAAATGGAAATACTGAAGCTGGGCCTCAAATTCTGCCCCACCCCTAAAAGCAATATAGCAGAACTAAAAAAGGACCTTAAAGAATTCGAACGGAAATTTAGACTAATAGAAACACTAGATAACAAAGGGGACAAAGATGATTCTTTAGTAAAAAACAAATCAACATATTTCCCTAATAAACAGAACAACACAAAAGAACTAAACAGCTACTTCGAAAATCTCTGGAACCTTAACCTCCAAAAAAAACACAAAACCACAAGCAACCTCACACATAAGCAAAAACAAGCACTCGAAAAGATCCGTAATAATAATGACATAATAATAAAAGAAGCAGACAAAGGCAGTGCCGTAGTAATCATGGACAGAACGTATTATGAAACAAAAATTACAGAATTACTGGATGACAAACACTACTATAAACCCATTAGTACCAACATAGATAACACCACCATCTCAAAAATCACAAAACTTTGTACAACACACAACAAAATATTAAAAAAGAAAGAAAAGGACTTCCTCACAAATTTCATTACAAAGACTAACAACTTCTACGGACTTCCTAAAATACACAAATCTGGCACAATAAAACTTGCCATCGATACACAAAACTCAGAATATATTAGCGCTCCAAACCCTAGCGACCTTACATTTAGACCCATTGTAGCAGGACCAGCCTGTCCGACAAGCAGACTTAGCAACTTAATAGACATCTTATTACAACCTTTCACAGATCAAGTTAAGAGCTACATAAGGGACGACATCCATTTTCTCACTACCTTACCACATACAGTAGAAAACGGGACACTATTAGTTACATTTGACGTTAGTAGTTTATATAGTAATATACCCCATGAATTAGGAAAAGAAGCAATACTATTTTGGATCAACAGACACGCACAAACACTACATCCCAGATTCACAAAGCAATTCATTATCGATAGTATAGACATAATTCTAAATAATAATTCCTTCGAATTCAACAATACCAACTACATCCAAACACTAGGTACGGCAATGGGAACGAAAATGGCACCGACTTACGCAACCCTTACATTAGCCTACCTAGAAGAAACCCTATATAAAAAAATAGAACAAAAATTTGGCCACAGCACTAAAATACTGTTTGTAGAATCATGGAAAAGGTACTTAGATGACTGCTTCATCCTATGGAAACCCACATGGGGGGACATCACAGACTTACACACCATACTCCAGAACCTACACCCAAAAATTAAATTCACCATAGAACAAAGCTCTACAGAATTACCTTTCCTAGACATACTGATAAAGATTAAAGACAATAACATTATCACAGACATTTACCGCAAACCTACAGACACCCAACAATACCTACACTTTAAAAGTCACCACCCTAAAAGCTGCATAAAATCAATTCCCTACACCCTAGCACGTAGAATCTGCACCATAATCACGGACAATAACCTTCGAAAAATCCGACTCAAGGAACTACGAATAAATTTAAGAAAAAGAAAATACCCATCACAACTTATAGACAAAGGAATCCAACTTGCGACAAATATACCAGTAGAAGATTTGAGAACCCCTAAAGAACGAAACAAAGAACAAATCCTAACATACGTCTCCACACACAACACAAACAACCCTGAACTTTTCACAGAGATAACGAAAAACCTCGTCCTACTTAACCAAAACAGCAAACTAAACAATTTCCTTAAAACAACAAAAATAATAAAAAGCAAACGCCAACCCAAAAACCTAAAACGCATTCTTACCTCATCCAAACTCAATCAAGACGCAACAAAAGGAGTCACAAAATGCAACAAACAACGATGTGGAGTCTGCAACATAATATTAGAGGGAAACACATACACATTTGCGAACCCCATACAAACATTCAAAATTAAAAAAAAACCTAGATTGCACCTCAAAAAACGTAATCTATGTAATAAAATGTCCAGCATGCGATAAATCCTACATAGGCGCTACAAAAAACCTTAGTAATAGAGTAGCCCTACACCGATCCAACATCAAAATCGCGGAAAATAGACACCTACATGTATCACAACATATACACACATGCAGTGGAGGCAGATTCGAGATAATGCCCATCTTCCAAACTGACAACTACTTCTACTTGCTAACTCAAGAAAAAAATTTCATAACAAAGTTTAACCCCGCCTTAAACGTCTCTCCATAATTATACACATAAATAGGCAAAACACAAAATACACTTACACGCATGCATGCTTGGGTAGGTGTGCACCCTCACACACAAAACAACAAAAAAGCACAATAAGGCACACACACACTTTCGCGGGTGCGCGCGCCCATACCCAGTACAGTACCATTTCTCTCAACTAAACAAACAACTAGAAATTAAACGTATGTATGTATGTGTGCGCGCATGTGTGCGTGTGTATATGTGTATGTGCGTGGGTGTACACATATGATTGTGTATGCGTGTGTGTATAATTATATATCATCTGTTATCTATGCTACATCTTGTTTGTATGTATACGTGCACTTATGTTTGGGTGACCGAATCCATGTATGCATATGTGCATGGATTGGAAAGGAAACTTCAACCAATATATACATAAGGTGGGATGTATGAATATGTATGTGTGTGTGGGATGGTGAGTGCATGTGCCCATATATATATATATATATATGGGTGGATGAGTATATACACATCCGTATGTATGTGTGTATGTATGTATATATACATATGTATGCACATGTATGAGTGGGTAAATGTGTTCGTGTGAATATGGATATACGCGTATGTGTGAGCCCCTGCATATGTCTGTGTGTGTGCGTGTGTATGTGTATGTGCCTACATAGTATGTGGATGTTTGTGAGTGTATGTGCACATACATATATGTGTGTACATATGTGTGTGTATGTGCGTGTATGTGTGTATATATATCTTCTACCTATTATTCTCCATCTTACTTGTGTGTGTGTGGGTGCGTGTACATATGTCTGAATGATTAAGCGCATATATACATGCGTGTTTTGGTAGTGGGAAAAAAAAAAAAAGTGTGTATATATATATATATATATATATATATATATAAAATAAAAAATAAAAAAATAAAAATAATTGTTAGCGGTGGATGTATGCGAGTAGGTGTGTGGGTGTGTAGGTGGGTATGTATATGTGTATATATGTATGCTCCTACATATATTTCTATGTATGTACGTGTGTGTATGTGTGTGTGCCTGTGTGCGTGTGCATGTGTACATGTACATGAATATATATGTATGCGTATGGGATTGTGTGTGAGTGTATGCTATACATGGGGAAAGAAAGTCTTTAATAAATAAAAAAGAACCCTAAAGAAGCCATAAAAACCTTCACTATATGGACTAAAAAACACTCTTTGAAACTAACTTTGACCGGTCACAGTGAAACACTTACACTTGGAGACAGAACGTCTAAACACTGAACACACGCATCGCGCCACTATGAAAAACATATTTAATATCAGCGGAGGCATATCCACAAACTCCCATTTTAAAGAAAAACTTTTTACGAAAATATCTGAAGAGAGCACACCCTAAGCTCGAAACGCGTTATAAAAATATTTTAAAATAAAAATATGATGAAAACCTTTAAAAAAAACCCACAATTGTTGATGGCTACACTCTTTTAAATATACATTTTTTCTCTCGTTGGAACTACACAACCATCACTTTAAATATATATATATATATATATATATATATATATATAGATTATATTGGCTCCAATATATAGTAATTATTTAAAAAGTTTTTAAAGAAATGACTCATATGCTACCACTGAGAATCGAAACCAAAACATTTAGCTTACGATTTACTTTTTCCTTTGACGTTAATGCCTGAGCTATGGACACGTTTGCTGCAAGGTTACAAATAAATACATAAACCAATAGCTATTACATTATGCATGCATATTGGTAATGTCATCGTTCAACCTTCACTTGGCAAATTCCATTTCTTTAATTTTCACACTTTTGCACCGATTTTCCCCTGCTAAAACCCAAATATAAAGTTTCACATGGGTTTGAATAGTCTGCATATTAAGTTTCATGTCTGTAGACCAAAAACTGACAAAGGAGTTTGTTAGGCAAATTTTTTTAAACAAATATATATATGCGTACATAAATGTATACAGAAAGAGGTTTGTGTTTACTATAACCTTTTTACACAAATATTACGCACATATAAATCATGTAGAATATCTGCATGAATATAATTACATGTAATGGTTAACTAAAGATCTATGTAGTTAACATAAGAAAACCGACAAAACTAATGAAATGAATGGAAATGAATGTTTAAAATTAGCTAGATCTTTTGCAGATGAATGCAATTTCACGACCCATATATAACAAAGTTGTATTTTCTTTTTAAATAAATAGAAAAAAGGGTTTTTATATAAATATCAATACACACAAAAAAAATATATGTTAAGATTTTGTTCCTTAGAAGCGCTAGTTAAATTTGAATAAAATGAAATACGTTTATACGTTATATACGTTTGAAGCCAAAACAACGCATTATTACAAAATAAGCATTTATTTTGTTTGAAATTTATACTTAAATTCATAAATATATTTCGAAGGAAATCTTCATCTTCAGTGTGTCTTTTTTTTTTTTTTTTTCGCCATGTTGTTGTTGTTGGAGCAGAGAATAAGCAAGTAGAATCTCGTTTGTTGTTTCTATGGTAGTTTTTTAAATCTCAGAACGGTGCGTAAGGAACAAAATCTTAATGTGAATTCCGCATAACCAAATGCACCATTCGGAGATTTAAAAAACTACCGTAAAAACAACAAACAAGATTCTACTTGTTTATTCTCTGCTCCAACAACAACATGGCGAAAAAAAAAAAAAAAAAAAAAGGACACACTGAAGATGAAGGATTCCTTCGAAATATATTTATGAATTTCAATATAAATTTCAAATAAAATAAATGTCTGTTTATTTTGTAATAATGCGTTGTTCTCCAATCGTGTATAATACGTATTTCATTTTATATATATATATATATATATATATATATATATATATATATATATATATTAGCATTTCAGTCCGGCGTTGCCCGGGTTTTTTTAGGTGTATGCTGAGGAAAAAAAAAAAAAAACGGTCAAATTTTTTTAAGTTTGACCCCTATTTTGACCCATTAACATTTATTGTTTTGGGTTCAAATCGAGTTATTAAGTTAGATCCATGTCCAAGGAACCTATATCTAAAATTTCAAGTGTTTAGACTCCAAATTGTGGGAGGAGTTTGGTAGAGTTCTCAAAGGTCAAATCATTGAACTTTGAACCCTTAAACGCCCACTTTCTGGCCGAAAACTGATCACAAAGATTTTCCCAAATCTCACTACCCTGTATATCAAATTTCGAGTCTGTAGACTTAAAATTGACAGTTATTGCGAAGGAAAATGTACACAGACACACAGACACGTTCACTTTATATATATATATATATATATATATATATATATATATATATATATATATATAGCAGTTCTGACCGGCTTTGCTCGTGCCCTACGTACTGTTCATAACTTCATGTGCATATGTATATATTAAAAAGTGTGCATATGTACAGTAATGCCTTTCTATATGATAGGCTTCCTTAATTACAATAGAAAAAGTTGATAGAGACCGCAGATGTCAATTTTTTTTTTTTACATTTGACCCTAATTTTGACCCCTTAACATTTATTGTTTAGGGCTCAAATTAAATTAAAATGTTTCACCCATGTCCAAGTAAGCTACATCTAAAATTTCAAGTGTTTAGACCCAAAATTGTTGGAGGAGTTTGGTAGAGTCTGCAACGGTCAACTCTGTAAACTTTGACTTCTTGCCAGCAAAATTTTCGCCCAAAAACTGATTAAAAAGCTTGCTGCATGTCTGAATACCCTTTATGTAAAATTTCAAATGTTTAGACCCAAAATTGGCTTAATAGTTTGCTAGAGACCACAAAGGTCAAATCTTTTGAACTTTGACCCCTTCGAAGCTAAATTTTCAACTAAAAACCGATTACAAAAACTTGCCCTATGTCTGAATATACTTTATGGAAATTTGAAATGTTTAGACCAAAAATTGGCTGTGTAATTTGGTAGACAGCAGAGGTCAATTTTTTAAAAATTTGACCCCTCCAATTATGACCCCTTAGCATTTATTGTTTTGGACTCAAATCAAATTATAAAGTTAGATCCATGTCCAAGTAACCTATATATAAAATTTCAAGTGTTTAAATCCAAAATTGACGGAGGAGTTTGGTAGAGTTCTCAAAGGTCAAATCGTTGAACTTTGACCCCTTAACAGTCAAATTTCTGACCGAAAACCGATTAAAAAGATTTTCCAAAATCTCAATACCTCTTATGTCAAATCTCAAGTCTCTAGACCGAAAATTGATAGTTATTGGTAAGAAAGTGTACACAGACAGACAGACACATATATTTTCACTTTTATATATAGATTGGTTTGGTATTTGTGGAAAGAAACTCAACAAAGTGCTCCATTATGTGTTAATAAATTTATAAAATATATATAAATAAAGTAGTAGATGTATGTATGTGTTTTTCTGCCTGTGTGTAAATATTTAACTGATGAACTCTTAAACTACTGGTCATATAACGTTAAAATTAAGAGTAAATAGTGATTATACACAAATAGTGGTTTATAACGAGTAAAACTTCTATTTGGATGAATAACACATACAGAAATATGTCGACAAGTTGCAATGCAAACTGTTCATTTCGACTTGTCAATGTATTTCTATTATTTTTCTGCATTCGCAAATTCATTCATAGCTTGAAGAGGTTTAACAAACTGCCAGTAGCTCAAACAGTAGGGAACGCAGCTGGAGTACATTTCTAGCTGATGAATTTAGGAAAACTCGTCCCGGGAAAACTCGTCTCCGGAAAACTCGTCCCCTTTCGCTAGGTAGGAAAACTGGTCCCTTATTGAATAAATGTCGATTGAAAACACATTTTATGATCGTTCTTGAAGGAGATATTGTTTTTTAAAATAGACTATAACCCCCATAATATTTAAAAAAAAATATTTTTACTTGTTTAATGTTTTTTTTTTTATTTAAATAAAATCGATTTTCTAAGTGTCCGTTTTCTACCTAACTGGTTAAGTTCTTAGTGGTTTCACTTATTTTAAAGCGGTTATTATGTTCATAAACGAGACCGCTTTTGGTTTGTATTACTGTACACATAGATTCGAAAAAGTTGTCAAAAAACAAATATATAACAAATAAATGTTATCAAAGGCAAGATAAATTACTTTTCTACCAAACTGGATATAATTTTCGTGTTTTTATTCAATTTAACATGTTTATTCAGCTCGAAAAGCATACAGTGTTTACCGATGTATTGGAAAATTTAAAATGGCGGCCGACTCTCTCTTTAACACGGTAAGTTCGGAAAAAGGTGTAATAAATAATAAACTAGACAAAATACTGTTAGAAATTTGCTCAATATATGTTACCGTGACATAACTTGACATATATTTGGTGGTTTTTTAATAGTGTTTTGTCTAGTTTATTATTTATAACACCTTTTCTCGAACTTACCGTGTTAAAGAGAGAGTCGGGCGCCATTTTGAATTTTCCAATACATCGTTAAACGCTGTATGCTTTTTGAGCTGAATAAACATGCATTCTTGGGTAACTTGCTATGGCTGGTGTATTACTGATGTGAGTGGGGGTGGCTCTGCAGTTTTCTTCAAATCTACTCTATTCCGTCGATATAATTCCCCATCCACTTTTATATGGTATGATCACTCATCCAGTCTCTGCCCTACCACTGCTTTCCTCCACTCTTTTTGACCATTTGTTTGGTGTCATCCGTACTACATCTTCAACATGCAATGGTTTCAGTGGTTTTACTTTGTGGTTGAAAAAATGTTCTATCCTCCTGCGGTCTTGCTTCACAATTTTTCTTAGATTTTTGGGCAATTCTGGCTTGAGTATATCCTCTCTGGTTGGGAGAAGTGTTTTTGTTCTCCTTGACATCAGCTTCTGAGCTGGTTTGGTATACCCCTGCCTCGCGTATTCCTGTGATCCAACATTGCTAGCCTTATATTCCATCACTTTCCGGAAAAGTTTTTTGCTGTCTTTACTGCAGATTCCACCTTACCTTTTGCCTTGCTATTGTATGGACTGACCAGTGTATGCTTTACAAAGCACTACTTTTTTTTGCAAAGGTAAAAAATTCCTGGTTACTAAACTGAAGCACATTATCAGTTACCACCTGATCTGGTATTTCATGTCGTGCAAAATGGTGTTTCAGTTTAGTTATCACTGCCTTTGCTTGTGTATTGAGAAGATGATTGATTTCCCAAAAGTTGCTCATGTAATCAACTGTGCTGAAATAGTCTCTATCTGCAAACTTAAAGAGATCTATACCCACTTTCGCCCAGGGTCTGTCAGGAACTTCATGGACCCTTAATGGTTCTGCTGCATTGGCTACTTCATATTTTCTACACATGCGGCATTTTGAAACGTAGTCCCTTATGTCACTGTTCATATTTGGCCAATACAAGCATTCTCTTGCTCTCTTGCAACATCCCTCTACTCCCAGATGTGTGGAATGCAGTTTTTCTTTCAACACTCCTCGCTGTGTCAGTGGGACCACTACTCAGTTTCCCCTGAAAATTAACCCATCTTGCACCATCATTTCACTCCGCATATTAAAATATGGTCTCACCTCTGGGTCAAGATGTATTTTGTCTTCTCACCATCCCTCCAGAATTACTTGCTGCTACTGTTGCATGCTTCTGTCTTCCTTCGTGGCTGAGCGCAGTTCAAGCAGCCTTCTCTCTGTTAGAGGAATATATTCTGCTTCCTTGACATCATCTTCGTCCATATATTCACCGCCCAATCCATAGCTCTTGATAGCGTGTCTGCAAGGAACATTTTCTTATCTGGATGGTACAGAACTGTAGCATCGTAAGCCTGTAGTCGCATCAGCATGTTTTGCAGTCGTTTTGGGCATTTCACCAATTCTTCCTTTTCATGATCGCTTCCAGTGGCCTATGATCAGTTAGTACTGTTATCTGTCGACCAAACGTATATTGATGAAACTGTTCACATGCATAGACTACTGCTAGTAGTTCCTTCTCAATTTGTGCATACCGAGTTTTTGTGTCAGTCAGTGCACGGCTGACATAGGCTAGCAGTTGACCCTCTTGCAGTAGTGCAGCCCCATGCCCTTCTCACTTGCATTGCATTGAATAACAAAGATTTGTTGGGGTCATAGTACCTTAATACTGGTGCCTCACTCACTAACTCTTTAATTTTCCCAAAATCCTCTTCCTGAATTTGGGACCATGTCCATGGCACATCTGCCTTCATTAAATTCTAATAGTAGCCATCATGTCAGATATTTGTGGTAGAAATTTTGCCAAGTAATTTATGAATCCAACCAATCGTTGCACTCCCTTCACATCTGTTGGGCACAGAATCTCTTTTATGGCTCTTACCTTCCTAGGATCAGAATGTAAACCATCACTGGTAATTATGTGTCCTAGGAAAGATATAGACGTTTGTCGTAGGTCCAATTTTTCAGCATTCAATCGAATCCCACGATCACAACATCTCTGCAACAGTTTCCTGAGTTTTTGGTCATGATCAATTGTTGCTTCTTCCATCGTTTTACCCTTCCCAATCACCAGAAGATCATCCACTTTGTTAACCACCCCTTCTAAATCAGACACATTGTCAAAAAAGGTCCTTTGAAATATATCAGTTGCTGGAATAATCTCGGAAGGTAAAACTTTCCACCGGAACCTACCATATGGTGTAGAAAATGTTAAGCGACTGCTGGCTTCATCTAATTTTACATGCCAAAACCCATCTCGTAGATCTAGGGTAGAAAATACCTTGCTGTCAGCCAGTTTCTGGTTGTAAATCGTCCAGTGTAGGTAACTGAAAATGTTCCCTCTTCAAAGCTTTATTCAGTGGTCTTGGGTCTATTCATATCCGTAGGCTTCCATTTTTCTTAACTACCAGTGCTAAGGTACTTATCCATGGTGTTGGCTCACTCACTGGTTCAATCTTAACCAGTTTTTTCTAACTCGACTTTTAGCTTGTCCTTAAGTGCCACTGGTATTCTCCGTGTTGCTGCAAGATTTGATGTTACCTGCAAATGTACCTCTCTTGGTAATTGACCCAATTCTTCCTTGAATACATCTCTGAAGTCATTGATAATGCTGTCTGAGTACTGGCTGCTGGATTCATTCGAGAAACTTTGGCGACCATTTTGAATTTGTCGTTATTG
The DNA here is from genome assembly GCF_053919585.1 of Euprymna scolopes. NCBI lineage: Eukaryota > Metazoa > Mollusca > Cephalopoda > Sepiida > Sepiolidae > Euprymna > Euprymna scolopes. The sequence continues at coordinate 68,690,306 of NC_136523.1, read as the reverse complement.
ATTGTGACAGGTTCCATTTTCTGGATTGCATTTGCTCCAAGTAAGGGATGGAAATCCTCTTTCACAATGACAAACTTGATGCATATTTTTGTCCAGTTTTGGGCTTTATCATTTTGAATCGACACTCTACCAATGGCTTCATTTCTGCTCCATTCCACATGACAGGAGTCTTATTTGAATGTTCCAGTGTTTTTCCAATCACGTGTTTCTCATTCAATATGTTCACGGACGCTCCACTATCGAGCTGAAAGGCAATTGGTTTTCCTTTCACCATCATTTCCGCTTTTATCTCCTCTTGACTTACAGCACTCACCTTTTCCTTAATTGTTATGCTATCTATATGTCCATAGTCTGAACAACTACTACTGTCGTTTTCCTGCTCATAATGTTGGGTTTTGACCATCTGCACCTTCTTTTTCCTTGATACTTTGCATTTCATGGCAAAGTGGTTTTTCCCCTTACATTTATAACAGTTTTTACCAAATGCAGGACATAACTCTTTGCTCGCTCCATGCCGCAATGCACATGCCCAGCACTCTCTGTCAGATTGTGCCGATGTCTTTCTCCTGGATTTTAAAATCAACCCTGTTCACTCCTTCAGGCCTTAGGATTCTGGACTGGACTATAGCATTTTCAGACAGCTTATAGATATCAATACATTTTTGTAAGTCTATCTTATTTTCAATAACTCAGCTTGTGTCTGAGGGTTGTGTATTCCCAGTACTACCTGATCTTAGTACTGATGAAACGCAGTTGTCGCAAAAATTGCACGTTTTTATCAACGTCCGAAGTGCCATAATAAAGGATTCCACAGTCTCTGATTCTCCTTGCTTTCTAGAATGAAATACGTAACGCTCGTAGGTTTCATTCCTTTACCCTATAGCATATTTATCAAATGTCTGAATAATTTCAGTGGGTGTTCTTTCGTCCTTGCATGTTGAAAATTGAAACCCATAGTAAACTTTCAATGCATCGTCTCCCAACGTATGAAGCAAAAATGCCCCCTGATATTGTAATGACTGTTTCGTCAAACACGTAATAATGGCATAGTTATACCATTTCAGTTTAAACAACTTCCAATTCGCTGCAAAATTGTCTTCCATACATACGGGTTCCGGAGGCCTTATGCCAGCCACTGGTTTGTTTGTTTCTTCCATGACCACTTCCGACATTCTTTTTTCGTCCACATGACGTACGTATAAATTACAATTCGAAACAAAAACAATAAAGTTACTTATCTGTTTCTGCAAATAACTTTTCGCTTCTTATTCTTTTCTACATCTTACTTGGACTCTTTCCATCCCATCGCTGCCGCCATGAGGATTTCAATGGATTAGAAAAGACAGAACGATCGATCGGCTTTTACATAATGGCGTCTTTATTATCATTGTAAACAAAGCAAAACGTACACCGGTAAGGGACGCAACTCGAGACGGTGAAAACTCTTATTAGTCCCTCATGCAACAGAAACCAAATCATCATTTTTTCGGTGAAAAGACCTTCACTGTCGATCCTGTCATGAATAAACTGAATGACAGAAAAGTGTCTTTCGGTTAAAATGTCTCTGAAGTGCCTTATGTTTCCATGACAAAACATCTGGCGTCAGTTATGATGCTTGGAGTTGTTTCTTCAAATGGGGAGAAGATGCCTCCAGTATGGTTCTCCACTGGATACCGGCTTACCGCCTGTGACTATAAAAATGTCCTTGAGACAAAACTGCTTCCTTGGATCAAGAGGGTCGTCAAAAAGTTTGATTATGTCTTCCAACAAGATGGGGCACCATCGCACACCGCCAAAATCGTTCAGGACTGGTTGAAGGAAGACACCAATTTTTGGTGGAAGGACCCCCCCCCCCCGCAATCACTAGATTTGAATCGTGGCTACCGAGAAAGAAGGCCGATGCATATGACAGCATAACATCACTTCCTGACTAAGTTGTAGGTATAGACAGCTTCCGGTATTCAACCACGTGGTCATGCTAACTGGCATGAAAAAATATAGCTACCAACATGTGTTACCGATTGTGCATGTATGTTCTAAAGAGAAAGAACAATTCTCCATTCGGATAATAATTATTATAATTGTACATTGGGATAATTTTAATCAAAACATCATAAGTGAATTCGTGTTTGAACTTTTATTTTTATTGGAGAAAGTCAAATATTTCATTTTATTTTTTTTTTTTTTTACTGCAAAACAAACAATTTTTATATAATATTTTTCAGCCCATTCTTTTAATAATAAACAAAACTTTCACTGAGTATTTTCAAATATTTTAAAGTAAGCATTTTTCACGGCAGTTTATTTATTTTTTACGATCGGTGAATTACTGAATTATCAATATTTTAGCATCAGGCGTAATTTATTTATTTGAAATATATTTAAAACTTCAATTTTTTATTTTTATGACATTTTAACTGTAAATAATTTACATGACGGGTTTGTTTTACTATACATATAGATTCGAAAAAGTTGTCAAAAAACAAATATATAACAAATAAATGTTATCAAAGGCAAGATAAGTTACTTTTCTACAAAACATACCAACATTTTTATTTTAAAAATATATCGATAAGCATTGTATGATTCGTTTTAAAGTGAGTAAAACCACTAAAAACCTTTCTAGATAGATAGAAAAGTAACTTATCTTGCCTTTGATAACATTTATTTCGTATATATTTGTTTTTGATAACTTTTTCGAATCTATGTGTATAGTAAAACAAACCCAAAATTCAATTTAACTTGAAAATAATATTTAAAACACACGTGCGTACACTGCACAAGCATCCCTATTATTATCATAATAATAATAGTAATAATAATAAAAAAAGAAAACTGGTGTAGATGACATCGACTGGTGCCACACCACATCAACTAGTTGTGAAGGGTCAGGGAGGATGGAAAGACCGAGGTGAGAGTGTACTGACCAAATCTCCATTGGAAGTGTGCAGTTCAAATCTGGGACTTTGGGGAGGCATTTTGTCATCTAAACCCCAGGAAACACCAATGGCCGATGCCAATGAGAAATCAGTGACAACGGCTGTTGTGATAACATGCAATCATCTACAAAAGTGGTCAAGAGGTGGAGAACACTGGAAATCTGGGGAGACTTGTTGTCACTTGGTTTCCAGGGAACACCACAGATTACTGCCAGTGAGCGATCACTGATAGTGGCCTGTGAAACAACTAATACGCTACACATTTTGATGAAAAACATGGAGGAAAAATGGACATAGAAAAACAGAAAACCAAAACTTTAAATATAATTTCTGTATTTAAAGTAATGGTTATTTAAATATTGCAACATATAATCTTGTGGGAGCAAATCCAGCTTCCCAATACGGGGCACTCTGGATAGGAACAAAAATAATCTCAATCATGAAAAATTTCTCCTCCACCGACTGAGGACAGAAAAGGTAAAGTGTAGCATCAAAACAGATACTACACTGTGATCTTGTTCCGAAAGCCAAAAAATATTTGTTTAATATGTTTCCTTAATTGTTTGTTTCCTAACTTCATAATTCAGTTTTATCAGTATTAAATTGTATATTGCTATAAAATTACTAAATTTTACATAGATAATATTTATATTTTATATTGAATAAAGTTCAGTTTCAGTATTAATCGAACTGTGTTCCTTTTTCTTTTTAAAAATGTTTTATTGCTCTTTTTCAAATGGCCCTCATATAGTGCTGACAGTCTGACAAATCTTACCTACATTGTCTGCAAACATTTTTCAGTTAACAGGCTTTCTTCTTACTCTCGGTGGCCGTGTTTGAATCCGTTGGTTACAACATCTGAACATTGCCAGCAAGGCGTGCAAGTGTCGTCACAGTAGCGTAGAAGACTTGAAGGCTGCCGTGAGCCGCACATGGTCCTCAATCAAAGTAAATCTTGCCTACCCAGTTATCAAATGGTTTGAAATGTTCAAGTATTTTTTCACATCTACTTGCCAAATGTCTAGATGACACTTCTCAAAGAGTTCACAGTTTAATATTAAAACGAATAAGCAAGTTTTATTTTAGTTTCCTGGAGCCGCTCTCTCTGGCCTCACTTTGTCTGACAACCGTGTCCTCTGAAATAGTTAATGTTTTATTGTATCTTTCTAAGGGTGGGTTTCGCAAAAGTTAAAAATATACATGAATATCTCGAATTTTGGTAAAAATAGCACCGGTAAATATGGCACCGGTAAAAATGGCATCGGTAAAAATGGCACAAGTGAATAAATAGGTAAAAATGGCACGTAATGGATTAATGAGAAAAATGACAAAACGAGAACATGCATGAATATCTTATAGTATATTAAAATGGGAAAACGTGCGAAATTTGTCGAATTAAAAAGGGTGCTAGACGACCGATCTGGTCTCAAATTTTACCCTCGTTTTGAGTTTTCCAAAAGTTAGGTCATGTACTGCGACGTCACCGGTGTTAGAGAAAATAATGAGAAGTTTGTCAAATTTAAATAGATCCTAAATGCGAATCTCGTTTTTGAGATTTCCCAAAGTGCTATTACGTCACAGGTGTCAGAAATAACTTTTTTCATCTGTGTGGTAATTCATTCACCTCTTCTGAGAAGAGGCTCTTCTCCCCTATTATAAGTTGAACACTGGGCAGAAATAAATTTAAAAAAATCTCCCTTATTTACAAACAAGTTCCTTTTATTTTAATTAGTTACTTCTATTTATTTGTTTCTTTACCATATATTCGATTCGATGTCTATACTAAAAATAAGAATTATCGAACATTTATTACTATAGACAACAAAATGAAAAAGTAAAATATACAACAAATAAATGCTACCAAACGCAAGATATGCTAAAAGTAAAATAAAATAAAAATAAGCAGTTTATATATTTTTCAAAAATACAAACAAAATAACTTAGGCATAAACAATTATAGCGAGGAACAGTCCATTTGATGACGGCTTCTGATATTGAAATCAGAAATCAACATTATGTTATTCGTTCCTCGTAATTTATGTACACTTAGTGTTGTTTCTTTTTTATGGAACTCCTGCATTGCAACATGTCGGCAATCGAGACGAGTTATCGACCCCTTTATGAAACTCAAATATAAAGAAGTTTCTTCATAAATATTTCATGTTTTTTAAATTACTACATTGAGGAATTAAAATTATATTTTGATACATTTTATACAACCTTAATGTAAAAACCAAATAAATAAATAAATAAATACTAAAAACAATCTATAAATGTTTTTAGCATATTTTTTTTTCAATTATGAATCACTCATTAAAAAGAAATATTAAAACTTTAAAATTATAGTTCGATACATTTTTATACTTTAAAATTAAGTACTCCTTGTGCGTTGAGTCTTATATCTCACAGCCTAAATATTCAATGACCTCTCTCCCCTTGGTGCGGAAATAAACTTTTTTTATTTTGTAAACAAACGAACGTATTGTACTTATGGATGTTTGATACCGAAAGAAATATGAACTTTAAAAAAATAATGTTACTTTTATTTCATTAAATTGTTTGGTATTCCGGCATAAAGCTCGAGACAATAGTCTCTAACCCCCTTACACAACAAAAGGAACTAATTTCCCTATACACCGCTTTTGGTTACTATGGGAACAGTTAATTTTTGGGTACTCCTGCAGTATTTTACCCACCGATTTCACGATCTTAGCCGAGTGTTGACGAACGCTTTCGGCGTTAACGCCGACGAAAGCCGAGAATTCGGAGTTACGGTGCAAGAACGCTAAAAGTATGTGAATAGCAACAACATTACAAGGAAAAGATATTACACACACACAACAAAATGGATAAAATTAATACACAAAAATTTGGATAAAATAAATCACAAACACTTACCGTAAGTTTTTTTAAAGTAAAATAAATTTATTTTGTTGAATATTTTTTTTTTTTTTGGTTCATTTTGTTTTCCGATAGGTTTTTTTTTTTTGGGGGGGGGGGTAAGCAACAGTAATAAACACTTCAATGTTTTTTTTTGTTTGTTTTTAACAAAACGTTATTAAACAGTAACAACAATGTTTTTTTTGTTTTGTTTTTTTCAGTAATGTTTGTAGGGGGGGGGACAACAATTACTGTTTATCTTTAGTTCCGACTGGAAGATTTTCTACTGACTGTAGAGGCAAAAGGGAGCAAAGGGTTTTCAGAGGATGTGGAAAGAAGCTCCTTTCCAACCGGGTAGCCTTCCGCGATTTGATATCGCTAAATTAAATAGCTGAAATGAAAGGCTGTGTATTTTTACTTTGAACAATAAAATAACTGAAATGAAACGCTATGTGTGTAATTTCAATGAAAATTATTCGTCTGCTGCGCGTTCGTTTGAAGCGCCCTGATTGGCTGATAGAGTATCGTGTACCGCTCGCCATGTTCCGGCGTTTTCCGACGGATGTCGATCAACGCTCGGCTAAGATCGTGAAATCGGTGGGTAAAATACTGCAGGAGTACCTACATAAATATTTCATGTTTTTTAAATTACTACATTGAGGAATTAAAATTATATTTTGATACATTTTATACAACCTTAATGTAAAAACCAAAAAAAAAAAATAAAATAAATAAATAAATACTAAAAACAATCTATAAATGTTTTTAGCATATTTTTTTTTTCAATTATGAATCACTCATTAAAAAGAAATATTAAAACTTTAAAATTATAGTTCGATACATTTTTATACTTTAAAATTAAGTACTCCTTGTGCGTTGAGTCTTATATCTCACAGCCTAAATATTCAATGACCTCTCTCCCCTTGGTGCGGAAATAAACTTTTTTTATTTTGTAAACAAACGAACGTATTGTACTTATGGATGTTTGATACCGAAAGAAATATGAACTTTAAAAAAATAATGTTACTTTTATTTCATTAAATTGTTTGGTATTCCGGCATAATTGTTTGGTATTCCGGCATAATAGTCTCTAACCCCCTTACACAACAAAAGGAACTAATTTCCCTATACACCGCTTTTGGTTACTATGGGAACAGTTAATTTTTGTGATGATTCGATTTTTAATAATAAACACATTTTATTATTTTAAACAATATACAAGACATTTTAAAAGTAAAACAATATTTGTTTAATAGTAATTATTAAAGAAAAAGTTAAAATTTGACTTTTTTGGCCTTTTTTTTTATCTAAAAAATGTGGTTTTGTCTTTGAATTTGGCCTTTGAATGTCGGATGTTTTTGCAAAGGAGAGATATTGTTTTACTTTTAAAATGTCCTGTATATTGTTTAAAATAAAATAAAATGTGTTTATTATTAAAAATAAATATTAATATTTAAAATAAAATAAAATGTGTTTATTATTAAAATAAATATTAATATTTAAAATAATAAAATGTGTTTACTATTAAAAATCGAATCATCACAAAAATTAGCTGTTCCCATAGTAACCAAAAGCGGTGTATAGGGAAGTTAGTTCCTTTTGTTGTGAAAGGGGGTTAGAGACTATTGTCTCGAGCTTTATGCCGGAATACCAATTGTTTGGTGAAAGTGCAAGATAGTTCACCCCACCTCCATGTTAAGAATGGCTTTCTACATAGTTATTATTTCAACGTTGTTTGTACTCTCGGGGTGTCAAACAATAACATGTATAAGTACCTATTTTAATTCTAATTTATTTAATCATTTAAAAATGTTGAATGGTGCGAAAAAATGTTTGTAATAAACCAGCGTAAATAAATAAGTAAATAAATTAAAAAAAAATGTTTGTAAAATTGGGAAACAAATTCATTGCAAAAACTTTTTATTTCCACACAAAGGGGGCGGTTATTAAATATTTATGCTGGGAGCTATGGAACTCAACACGCAAGGAGTACCTGAAATTATATTTTTTACGTTTTTATACAATTTCATCTTTTTGTGTTATTTACTTCATTATTGTATATTTTTGTGTTATCAGAAAAACTTGTTTATATTTGAGTTTCACAGAACTGCCGGTCAAAGAACAGGTGCCGATAATTCGTCTCCGTAAATTTAAGACCAACACTCAGCTCATTTGCTTATAATTTTTGAAAATTTATTTGCATTAAATTAGTAACACCAAATCAAATTATTTGCCATCTTTTTTATTTTGAGATAACATTGTTGACTTTGTCAACTGAAAAATAAATACAAGTACCCCCATAAAAACGCTTACTTAACTGAACCACTACAAAAAAATAAGATAAAAAACAAAACGGTTGCATTTTGTCAAGATACTATCTAGTCAGAATATGGATAATAATTTTACATGGAATTTATATACAAAACTGATCCCCATGCTAAATTCTAAAGTAGTCGTTTTTCTTTTCTATTTAAGCAGTTCATAAGTTACCATCTAAAAGAAAGTACATTCTTATTTTTTAGGAGATGGGAGGAGAACAAGCTCAATTTACAATAATACAAAAACAAAACAAAAAGCAATAATTTAAAATCTTATGTTGTAACCAAGTCCACATAAGAACTGATTCAAATCTTTCCTGCCTTCTGTGTAGTCCCTGCATAAATGTTTTAGTCTTTGTTGCAAATCAGCATAGATTTTCTTTGTTTTCTTTTTTGGTGGCTCACCAATTGCGTTTCTTGCTATTACTGTACTCACAACAGCCTCTTCTTTTTGGATCATTTTTATGAGTTTCCAGATAGATGGATGCCGATAACCAACAAGATGATAAATTTTATTATTCCACCCTTCACACAAGTTGTTGGTTCGCGAACAATTATTAATTGTTGCTTGATGTACATTCCAAAGTTCTGGTGGAAATTTGGGCGGGATACGCCGAAGGTTTACTACTGAAAGTCCTGACTGGTTGTTTTGTCTTCCCCGTGGAATATATGTACCAGAAACATAGGTTTGGTCAATATACAGCAGTAAAGGAACTGCTTCATCAGGGCATTTTGTCTTGAGCAATTGCATTCCCGTTGGAACATCTTCCATGGGCACAAATGCCAATGAGTCAATCTGTCCACAAAATTGATGAAAGTTTTCACTCTGTTTGTTTGGTGAGGCCAAGTTCCTGTATTTTTCTCCAAGTACTCTGAGTCAAATGGTAGAAACATCCTTGTGTGCGTGTTTCTGGTCCTAATACATTGTTGATGGCTTGGATTGTCGCCCGTTCAAAGTCTACAATTATTGTTGACGGATCAGGAAAAATATTAATATTATGACAGCGATCTATAATTGCTTGTAGCAGTGTTTCATATGTTTCTTGGGTCTTATTCTGCAGACAAGCAAAAACTGTAGAAACTGCAGTGTTCCCAATTGGAGTTCGTATTACATAAAGCTGCAGAAATCCACGTGGCACCATTGTATAATTGCTATCCATCAGCCATGTATCAGCAGAAGCAAGTAACTGTAATGATTCATCAGAACCAAATGCTATGATGCGGTTGGCAGTGTTTGGACCACTGTCAAAGAACAAAAATGGTTTGGGCTCAGGAGCAGAAGTAGTTGTCCACTCTCCAGTAAGATGCAGATCTTCCACTGTGTCTGGAATTTGTGGATATCGTTTTGTACTTTGGTTACGTAAAGTTCTTTTTATAACATCCTCACTTGGAAGTAGTGCTTTTGCATCGACCGGTAAGTAATCCAGGTTGTTGCTATAAATCTGGCTAGGTTTATCTTCTGTTTCTGAAGCTCTACTCTTCATTTTGTCGATGCATTTTGCGGATGCAATTTCTGCATCACTAGGGGCGTGGTTGTGGTCATTAGCTGGTACAGGATTAGTCATCTCACAGCTTGTGGTCAAGGTACCTTTACAAAAAGATGTTCTTTTTACACATCTCCATCTGATAATAGTTGAACGTGCAACCTGTTTGGTATACATATACCCTTGGAAGCAAATTTTCTCTTTGTTCGTCCTTATAATTTCCATCATAGATTTATGATAGTTCTTCCTAGTTTCTTTTGGAGCTGATGTTGTTTCTTCTTGTAGTTCACTTTAAGTAGTGGCGCTGGCAACTTCAGTGAGTCAAAACTGAACTCTGTCATATTTGGTCAGTAAGCTGTTATTTATATTGGAATCAGTTTATAATTTTATGTCAGAAATATACTCAGTGACCGATTGACCCCAGAAATGTCCCCAGAATGGTTTCATACTCAACTGTGAGCATGAAACTGTGAGATGAATTGGTCATAAAACCTTTTCGCACGTATACGCGACAACACTTGTTATCTTTCACTTTAGTTTATGTGTCTGTTGAATTTGTTAATAAGGCAATAAAACTATTTTTGGTAATTAACTACATTGATACAGTTTAGCTTTGAGAATTTTGTGTTACTGTTCCCATTCCAGCTTTGGACTACTATTCTCATATTGAGTATTCCTATTTACTTGCTTCCCCAAGAGGGCAAAGTTAGACACAAGGTCGTTTTTTTATGTAGGCAATATCCAGCTCTCCTACAAGAGGAACTCTGGATCAGAACAAAAATTAAAATTGTCTCAGTCTGAAAGGATTTATTAATTCTTCATTGAACGGGGAGATAATAGGTGAAGTGTAACATCAGAAGTGATACTACACTTTGTTAACGTATCAGTCGATGCAACCTCCGACAGAAATTCTGTGCAGATTCTCGAGTTCAACAGAAACATTCCAATAATAGCAGTTTTGGATAAATAAGAAAAAATGGCAAAGCCCAACTTATAAACAATAAAATACATTCAATGATAAAATAAATTTAGAGTGCACCAAAATTAGTTTTTTCTTTTATCAAATATAAAAGCCAGTCGAGGATAAGTGTCAACCAGGGAGCTTTTAATTACACTAAACAAAGTGCATCTTTTCTGGATCCTTTTTATTTTGTTCTGTTTTAGGGAAAAAAAACTTATCCCCGTGCGTGTTTTATCCTTGATAACTAGCGATTCATTATGAAAAAAGAACCCAAAAATACAACTACAACTTGTCCAGAAAAGATGCATTTTGTTTAGTGTAATTGAAAACTTCCACAAGTGTATCCTCAAGTGTGTTTTATCCTTGATAAGTTGCGATTCATTAGTCCTAAGTACCCCATTTTGGGGAGCTAGATAGTCACCAGATTAAAAACCGACATTGTGTCTAACTTTGCCCTCGCGGGGTGCAATTAAATAAGAACCTTTAGATAAACAATGCTTCTAAACTGAGGTAATTGTAATTTTTTGTTCCGATCGAAAATGCCCCTTTTTGGGGAGCTGGATATTCTCCAGATTTAAAACCAACCGATCGAAAATGTCCATTTTTTGGTTAGCTGGATATTCCCCAGATTTAAAACCAACCGATCGAAAATGCCCCTTTTTGGGGAGCTGGATATTCTCCAGATTTAAAACCAACCTTGTGTCTAACTTTGCCCTAGCGGGGTGCAATTAAATAAGAACCTTTAGATAAACAATGCTTCTAAACTGAGGTAATTGTAATCTTTTGTTCCGATGAAAGCTACCCCTTTTTTTTGGGGGGGGGGCTGGATATTAAAAATCGACCTTGTGTCTAACTCTGCCCTCGTTGACGGCAAGAAAATAGGAACTTTTACAAAACCCAAAATGAGGTTAGAATTTGGGACCCCATAGCTTCAGTAGCACCTTTTGGTGCCATTTTTACCTAGTTATTCACTTGTGCCATTTTTACCGGTGCCATTTTTACCGGTGCCATTTTTACCGAGCACCGAATATCTCACAATAAATTGGATAAAAGTCTTGGATAAAATACATAAAGGGAAAACATGTACAAATTTGTCAAATTAAAAAAAATTATATCTCTATATATTAAAAGTACCCCCTTCCCCAATAAAATTCTACTTTTTGGGACAATCTTTGTGAACCCACTAAAAACAAAGAATTGGAGAGTTAGGCGCTCATATAAATTTAGGGCAAGTATTGAATAAATATTAATTGAAAATAGCTCGTTATTCAAGAGTATTTCTTTTAGAAAAGGGCTATCCCTCTCCGAAAATTATTTAAAAAAAAAATATTTTAAAATGTTAAAGGTTCTTTATAACCAAACAAAATCGATTTTTATAAGTTATGAACACGCTTCATACTACTGTTCTCATTTTGAATGTTCCTATTAACTTGCCTCTCTTAGTAAAGTTAGGCATAAAGTCGTTTTTTAACATGGGACGGAACAAAAATTAAAATTGCCTGATTCTAGAAGGATTTCTCCTTCATTGAATCAGGAGAGAATAGGTGAAGTGTAGCAGCAGAACAGATACTACACTTTGTTAACGTTTCAGTTTATGTAACTTCCAGCCGAAATTCTGTGCGAATTCTCAAGCACAAAACAGAACAATTAATATATTAATATTTTTTTTTTAATTGGGGTGATGTGCGCCTGTGAAATTGTATGAAGCACGCGGAGTGGTGAAAATGGAAGAGTGATAGTAACACGCGTGGAACATCCGAATGAGAATGTAGTTGAGAGTGAGATTTGATGTTTGTGTGTGCTTAAATACTATTTGGACCGGCTCCCAGCGAGCTTAAAAAGAAAAGTTTAGAAAAATGTCCTTGGAGAAATCCCATTGGACGGAAACATCACGTGGGGTGGTCTGTACTACGTCCGCTCGTTTTGAGTCGATTTAATATATAAGGCCATGCCGGAATTTGCGTGGGAGTTATTTTTTATTTTTCACGCGCCAACATAATCATAATCATACTGCGCGCCTAAATTGTATTTATTTTTATAACAATTTTTAATCCGAATCTTAACCGTGTCAACTGGCACAATACTCTCCCCAGATTGAAAAAAGAAAAGAAAAAAATTTTTTTCAATATGTAATGTATTCCTTGAAATGTTTCGGCCAGTGAACTTTCCTACCTGTTTTTGTCGTAGGTTTGATGTTCCCGTCATTTTCTGCTGGACTCCCATGTTCTAAGGGAATTGATTCTGGTGGGGAAATTGTCTGAGGGTATTCCTCAATGTATGCCGGTTTAATTCGGTTGATCGCAATGTTGTCTTTACTGTCTTTCCTTTGATAAATATTTTTCACTTCTGTCCCAAACTTGGTATGGTCCTGTGTAATTTGGACAAAATGGCTTTTTGACTGTATCATTCCTAATAAATACATATTTGCATGTGTGAAGGTCATTCGGCATATATTTGTTTGTCAGCCCTCCTGGTGGGTGTAAATTTGAGAGAAGACATTTTGCTCTTTAATTCCGTCACAAATGTAGCTGTGGGTGAAATGTCTGTGTATGCATTAAAATATTGTCCAGGTAGTGTGACTACTGATCCAAAAACTACCTCCACTGGCGTGCTTTGTAAATCCTCTTTTATCGTGTTTCGGATCATTAATAGGATTAATGGTAAATTATCTGACCAGTCTGCGTTGTTAAGACTCGTAGCCAAAGAAGTTTTTAGCTGTCTGTGAAAGCGTTCGACGAGGCCGTTCGAACAAGGGTGATAAGCCGTTGTCTTTATGTGGGTTGTTCCCAACAATTGGTTGAACTCTGCGAAGAGTTTCGATTGAAATGGCGAGCCTCTGTCCGTTGTGAATACTGACGGTACTCCAAAAATCGCTATCCAGTCTTTTAGTATTGTTCCAGCTACTGTCGCCGCCGATGTGTCCTTCATGGGTATGGCTGTTGGCCATCTGCTGAACCTGTCGACTATGGTGAGAATGTGGGTGTGTCCTTTTGAGGGGGGTAATGGCCCCACCAAGTCAACATTGATATTGGTAAACCTAGCATCGGGCGTACTGAAAGTGCCCAGCGGTGACTTTGTGTGCCTGTGTATTTTATTCTTTTGACAGGATACACACGTCTTGGTCCAATTTCGAATATCTGTATTCATTTTCGGCCAAACAAAGCGGTCTGCTATTATTTTTACAGTGGCTCGTTTGCCTGGATGAGATAAATTGTGAAAATGTTGAAAAACATGTCGTCTGATGCTTGGCGGTATGTATGGACGTGGTTGTTTTTTTGCTGTATCACAATAAAATGTTGTTGTACTAAAAGGTATGGGCATTTCCTTCAGTTGCAAAGACGTTTTCTGTTGTATGTCAGTGAGTGTCTCGTCCGTCTTTTGTTCTTGTGCAATTAATTCCATACTCAACGAACTGGAATTTAGCGAAGTTATTGCAGCTCATGATAATGCGTCCGCCACAACGTTTTCTTGTCCCTTGACGTATCTGATGTCTGTGGAATATTGAGAAATATAATCAAGATGTCTGATTTCTCTTGGGCCATATTTATCTACATGTGTATGCAGTTAACGGTTTATAGCCAGTGTAAATACAAAAGTTTCTTCCTTCTAACAGATGTCTAAAATGTTTAATCTGTATATAAATAAAATGAACTCATTTTTTCCCGTCTGATTTTGACATTAATAGGATTAAAAATCAAGATATTTCATGCAAATATAATATGCACAAGCGGCAGAACAATATCTGAGGTGTGTTATAGGCTTATTATTTCTCAAATTCCTCGATAATCTTAGATTTCTATACTTTTTCTGCTGAGAAGTCACGGCCAAAATCGGTTAAGATCAATGGAAGTGGTAAAATATTTTCTCTCTAATAAATTCCTCCTCCCCCTGCCACCACTTAACACCGTTTGGGGATCGTTCACAAGGAACAGTTGAGAAGAGAACACCGGTTTGGCTTCGTAGTTCTTTCATGTGAAGTTATTTAAAATCACTAAACTAAGCTGCAATGCTCTGTGGCGTAGTGGTTAGCGTGCTGGACAATTCACATTATATTTTCACGTTCGCGCCGACCTACCGTAGTCGTTTTTTTTTTTTTTTTTTTTTTTCCTAAACAACTGGAATGGACTTTTCTTGGTGGCCAAACTGTTAACGTTGCAGATGTTTTTTTGTTTTTTTTTCACACTTTATTTTCCTACTTTTACTCATGACTCCGAGTTTGATCCTTCCTACTTACCTACCATAACATTTTTTAAAACTCCCCCCCCCCCGTCCCCGGAAACAAACACTTGGGCAACGCCGGGTACCCCCGCTAGTTGACAAATAAATTGCTAATAGCTCCCTTGAAAAGGTACTGTACTTTGTCTGTGTCTTGCTCAGTTTGGCTGAGAAAAACGATATAGGGGTCATTGTATCCCCTGTCAGTTGGTGTATTACTGCTCCTACAGCTATGTCTGATGCGACTGTTGTAAGTGTAAGTTTCGATTCTTCGCTGTCCTTAATATAATTCAATTTTGTGAAATTGACTAAGGCAGTTTTAGCTTGATGGAAAGCTTTTAAAGCTGATCCTTCGAGTTTTAATTGTTGGTTTTTCGTTTTGTTCTTCAATAATGACGTTAACGGTGCAAGGATTGTGGAACAGTTGGGTAAAAATCGTCTGTAATAATTAATTACACCTATGAAGCGACGAACTTGTCTAACAGACGTAGGTTGTGGAAAATTCGTAATGGCACTTACTTTTTCGCGTAATGGTGATATACCATCCTTATCAATTGAATGTCCGAGGAAATTTACTTCTTGCTGACCGAAAATACATTTGTCCAAGTTTAATTTTAAACCGTAATGGGACAGTTTTTGGAAAGCTTGTTCCAAGTGTTGTTTATGTTCGTCGAAGTTTCTACTAGCAATTAGGACATCGTCCACGTATGCGAATACGAATGGAAGGTCCCTAAAAACCTTGTCTATTAACCTTTGGGAGGTTTGACAAGCGTTTCTAAGTCCGAATGGCATTCTGACGAATTCGTAACGTCCAAATGGCGTGGTCAGTGCTGTTTTATGGATATCTTCTTCCGCCACCAGTATTTTGTAATATGCTTTTACTAAATCCAGTTTGGAAAATACCGTGGCATTTTGCAGTCCGATTGCAAAATCGTGAATGTGTAGGATAGGGTATCTATCCGGTACGGTTTGTGCATTTAATCTCCTGAAATCGCCGCAAGGACGCCATGTTGTCACGTCTGATTTCTGTACCATATGTAGAGGAGATGACCACGCACTTTTGGAAGGTCGGATAATTCCTTGTTGTAACATGCGTTGAAATTCATCTTTTGCTATCTTGTACTTATCCGGCTTCAGACGTCTGGGGGTGACGTAGACGGGTTTTCTATTCGTTTTAATATAATGCCTTGCATTATGTTTAATATCATTCGTGACTTTGAATGGCTGAGTAAGTTGTGGGTATTTTAGAAAAAGCCAACGAATGTACGTCTCTTCAGGCAAGGCAGTACTAATCCCAGTAGACTGGTATCTCATGGTGATACCTTTAATTACGACTTTTGTTTGGTTATCCGTCAGTGTGCGATTAGTCATGTCTACTGATAGATTAAATCGTGCTAGGAAATCTGCTCCTAATATTGGTGTCGTCACGTTGGCTATGGTAAAAATCCACGAAAATGTGCGACGCAAGCCGAGATTGATGCTTAAGTACTTTTCACCGTATGTCGGTATTTGTGTGCCATTAGCTGCCTGGAGGTGGTAAGGCTGTGGAGTAGCTTTCTGTTTACGTAGCGGTGGTATCACGCTTATTTCGGCTCCAGTGTCTATTAAGAAGTTATATCCGTGATTACTGTCACGAATGAAAAATAGACGACCTTTAGTGGAAAATCCAGCAACAGTTGTCGTCACTACTGGCTGGAATGATCGTTTCCCTGGTTCTTGTTTTTAAAAGAACAAGGATAAGTGCAACGCCTCGCTTCTGTGCTGAATTTTTTGTGGTAAAAACAGATTTCATTCGCTCGTTCTCGTGTGTTGCTTCGACCTCTACTAAAACTTCGTTTTCGGTAGTTAGGTCGTTTATTAAATGAGTAACGACGGTTTATTTGCATTAATTCCTGCAATTGACGAGTGAGATTTTCGACCGTAGTTTTTAGTCCGGCTACTTCGTCGTCTCTCGTCTGTTTTGGCTGTGCTTGTGCTGAGTTTACTTTGCGGTTCCTCAGATTTTCATGAATTCGGTCTGCCATGTCGGCAAGCTTTTCAGTGCTTGTCTCTTCCGTTGTGGGTGCCAGAATTTGTACTGTTGTGTCTGGGAGTTTATCCAGCCACAAACTTCTCATTATATTTTCGGATATTTTGTTGTCCCCTAGCAATGATCGCATGTATCGTAAAAGTTGCGACGGTGTGCGATCTCCCAATTCTACTTGGGTGAAGAGATTGCGTAACATTGTCTCGTTTGATTAGCCAGTCCGTCTCAAAATGGCCTCCTTAAGTTTATCGTATGGATTATTTTCTGGTACGTTCTCCAATAAATCAGTCACCTCTTCGACGACGTCTGCCGGGAGTTTTTCAACCAAATAACAATACTTGGTTCGCTGAGACGTAATCCGTTTTGCATCGAAAAGGGCCTGTATTTGGATAAACCACGTTTTTATATTGGTGGGATTAAAAGCTGGTATATTTAGCGTTAATGTAGCCAGAGGTGTTTCAGCACGGGGAGGTTCCATTTTTCTGTTTTTTGTTTGAAAGTGATTTTAAGGCCTTTAAACTGTCGGTTGACTTGTTTCGAGTATGCGAAGCTTGAAATCGTGATCGAAAAAAAATGTTGCTTTTGCTAGGGTCTATGTTTCTGAGGTCTGTTAAACTGCCGAGTGAAGTTCGAGATTGTGGTAGATCATTTTGCGAGGGGTTTTACACGCTCGTGTTCACGTTTGGATCGGCTGAATTGTAGCTTTGTGTGTTCATTACACGTTATTTATCACCAACTCGTTGTTGGGGGGTGCCTGATGAGCAAAAGTGCTGTTTTGACGCTGAGTCATGATTTGTTTAATTTTCGATTTTATAGCGACTATCGGCATAACTCGCTAATTTGTTGCTATATTGTACTGAGATCCACGCTTCCTTTGACGGCTTGTATCATCCCCTGAGATTCGCGTCGTCTTTTTACTTCCTTTGAGTGTTACCGCACGCATGATATAGCAAGTAGTTTAGGAAACCACGTGTAGCTTGTAAGGAGATTCCGTTATGCATGCAATGTTCTAAGTCGGGTCACCAACTTGTGGGGGTCGTCAGGCCTTTTTAGGAACTAACTTCCTCCACAAATAAATAAGAATAAAAAGAAGAAGACTTACATGCAAAACAAACGGAGGTTTATTCACAGAAACCAAGCATTAACAAATAAAGTATAATTCTCTTTATAATGAGTTCAGAAGTCCTTTTTAAGTGTTCGTATCAAAAAAAGGAGAATGTATTTTTTTGTTGAACTGTTCATATGTTAAAACATGTTAAGAGAGGCAATAGGTAATGTGCGCCTGTGAAATTGTATGAAGCACGCGGAGTGGTGAAAATGGAAGAGTGATAGTAACACGCGTGGAACGTCCGAATGAGAATGTAGTTGAGAGTGAGATTTGATGTTTGTGTGTGCTTAAATACTATTTGGACCGGCTCCCAGTGAGCTTAAAAAGAAAAGTTTAGAAAAATGTCCTTGGAGAAATCCCATTGGACGGAAACATCACGTGGGGTGGTCTGTACTACGTCCGCTCGTTTTGAGTCGATTTAATATATAAGGCCACGCCGGGATTTGCGTGGGAGTTATTTTTTATTTTTCACGCGCCAACATAATCATAATCATACTGCGCGCCTAAATTGTATTTATTTTTATAACAATTTTTAATCCGAATCTTAACCGTGTCAACTGGCACACCTAAAAAATAGAGAATCGAATTTTTCTTTGCACAAGAAAAAGTTATAATTGTGATTAGCGAACAAGAAAACAGCAGAAAATGTACAGTTTTACACATAATTGTTTAAAACTGAAATAAAAACATTACCTATAAACACTCATAATTATAAAAAATAAGTATAAAACGATTTATTTGGGAATTTAATGTGGAGGATCAGTTTCACACATAAATTTAATGTAAAATAAACGCCTTTTTTTTTTTTTTTCCGAAATATTCTAGTGTGTTAGGGTAGTTAAACAAAAAAATTTTTTTTTTCTATTAGAGATAAATTATGTGCGTTTATTGGGGGGGGGAGTCTACTTTTTAAGTGATTACGCATAATTTTACGACATTGTCAATCGAACTTAAGTTAGTGGGAAAGAATTTATTTAAAATCCATAAAGAATTCAAATGGTTCAGAAATGATGTTTTTTTTTTACGTTAAAATTATTTTACGTCAAAATTATTTTATGTTAAAATTATATTCCTAACTGATCACCCACTCTAAATACTATAATGATTGATTTTCTTTCCGTCAAGTTTTTTTAAGTGCTTCACACGTAATCTATAATATAAATCTCACCTGTCTGTTTAAATGTATGTGTGTATGTATATATGTATATATGTCTCGCAAAAACTTTCGACAGAGGCGACGGTTTTTCACAAGATCAGTATCGTTTTGAAGCTTGACCTTTCGGACGACAAATATAAAAAAAATTGGTTAAAAACATTAATTCCTTCACCCTCAACTGGGTACTTTTCTACAATGAGGAGTCGGTTTTTGCCGATATTTTCGAAAGTCATCCCTTCTTTTCGATTGACTAGCCTTAATTTAAACATTCGTCACTTCCGGTTTGGTGATGGGCGCTGTAATGTACGTAGGTACACAGGGGACGATAACAGGGGGAACACCGAAAAACGGGCGGGGCAGAAAGAAACAGCATGTAGATACTTGCGGTGGGCTCTCGGCTGAATAAAGTCTTAAAACAAACTCGGTGTTTGCGTTCTCAGTGAGAAACACCACATGGCGACGAGGATGAGATAATTTCTCATAAAGGGGAAAGTTATTTAAACTTTTTCTCCAAAAAACATCGTGTTTAATAGAAATTAAATAGCGACATATTTCTACCTGCACACACGCATTTTAAAAACATGACGTCTTATGGTAAAATCGACGAATTCTCGCCGAGTGGAGGTGATTGGGACACATACTCAGAAAGATTGGAGTATTATTTCGAGGCTAACGGAATACAAGATCCAGGAAAGAAAAAGTCCGTCCTTCTTTCTGTTTGTGGTGGTGAAACATTTTCTCTGCTGAAGGATCTCGTTACGCCGCACAGCTTAAGAGACAAAAGTTATGAGGAACTCTCGCTCTCGTTAAAAGAGCACTGCAACCCAACACCGTCCGTAATTGTTGAGCGATTCAACTTTTACATGTGCCGCCAACAACCAGGTCAGTCCATTTCGGATTTTATTGCTCATTTAAAAAAAATTACAAAGTTTTGTGAGTTTGGAAATACGATAGAAGAGATGTTGAGAGATTTGCTCGTCGTTGGATTGATGGATGACCGAATCCGTCGGCGACTGCTTTCCGAGAGGAAACTAACATTTCCTTATGCCCGACAGATAGCTCTTGCCATGGAAAGTGCAGACAGGAATGTTAGTGACATGGCAGCCTGTTCAACGTCCAATTTTACAATACAGACGAAAGTCAACCAGGTTGAACGGCCTACTCCACTACGGAGACAAAAATAAAGACCATGTTTCCGATGTAATGGAAAACATTACCCCGATTCCTGTTGTTTCAAAGAGGCAACGTGTAATTTTTGTCACAAAACCGGTCACATTTCGCCAGCCTGTTTGACCCGGAAGTACAACGACAAAGCTGGAAATCGTAAAACCCACAAGGTCACCAGTGAAGAACCAGTAGACGAAGATACAGGCAGCGACTGCGCCTCGGTGCATAGGCTGTTTAACCTGCCAGCAAATAGCAAAACCGAGCCCCTGATGGTGTTGGTGGGCATAAATGGCCGCAATGTCGAGATGGAGATCGACACCGGAGCTGCTGTTTCATTGATCAGCCACAATGCATTTGAAAAACTATGGTGTGAACCTGATAAGCCGGTACTTAAGCCTATGTCACAGAAACTAGCAACCTACACGGGAGAAAGTATCACGCCGTGTGGTACGTGTCAAGTGTCGGTAGATTATGATGGCCGACAGTTTCGTCTGCCATTAGTGATTGTTCCTGGTTCTGGCCCTGCACTTCTTGGTAGAAACTGGTTACGAGTGGTGCAACTCAGCTGGAAACGCATCCATCAGCTGAAAGCAGTAAATGCTACACCTGCAATTGAAGACATTATTGCAAAATACCCCGATGTTTTCAAGGATGAATTGGGCACACTGAAGGGTTTCACAGCAAAACTTAGTGTTGACCCGAAAACAAAGCCCATATTCTGCAAGGCTCGACACGTGCCCTTTGCATTGCGTGAAAAGGTTAACAAGGAGCTGGATCGACTAGAGTCTCTGGGTATTATCGAACCAGTACAATACTCAGAATGGGCTGCCCCTATAGTAGCAGTTGTCAAAACTGACCAAACAATACGGTTGTGTGGAGATTATAAAACTACAATAAACAAATGTTCAAATCTCGACCAGTACCCTATGCCCAGGATTGATGATTTGTATGCAAAATTGGTGCAGGGAAAGAAATTCACCAAGCTTGACTTGAGATCAGCGTTCCTGCAGGTTCCGTTAGAGGAAAAATCAAAGCAGTACCTTACAATCAATACACCACGGGGTCTCTACAGGTTCAACCGCCTCAGTTTTGGAGTAAAATCAACGCTGTATGGACAATTTGTTGGTAAATGAACCACATGTCGTATGCTATCAGGACGACATACTAATTACAGGATCATCAGACGCAGAACACTTGAGCACCCTTGACCGAGTGTTAGGGAAACTCTCAGAATCTGGTCTCCGCGTTCGTCTGGACAAGTGCAAGTTCATGGCACCCTCCGTAACCTACTTAGGTCATTGGATTGACTCCGAAGGCCTTCACCCTACAGCAGAAAAGATCCGGGATGCACCAGCCCCACGCAATGTGACCGAACTTAAGGCTTTCTTGGGCTTATTCCAGTTCTACGCTAAGTACGTCCCCAACGTCGCAGATAAGTTGGGCCCCCTCTATATCTACTGCGGAAAGGTGTCCCTTGGACGTGGGGCACCTCCCAATTAACAGCTTTTCAGCGAGCCAAAGATGCATTGCAGACCACAAATGTCCTGGTTCACTATGACCTGAAGAAGGAACTAGTACTGACCTGTGACGCCAGTCAATATGGTGTCGGAGCTGTTTTGTCACACATCTTTGCTGACGGTTTAGAGAAACCTGTTGCTTTTGCTTCGAGAACAATGTCACCGGCTGAGAAAAATTATAGTCAGTTGGACAAGGAGGGACTGAGTATTATCTTTGGAGTTAAAAAGTTTCATCACTACTTATTTGGACGTGCATTCCGTATCATTACGGATCATAAGCCACTTATCAGCCTCTTTAGCCCAACAAAGCCAACATTGGACACCCTGCCACCAAGAATAATACGTTGGTCACTGTTGATGAGTGCTTACGATTACACGATAGAATATAGGCCTGGTTCACACATCGTCACTGCCGACGCAATGAGTCGTCTCCCCCTGCAGGAAGCGTTAGATGTCCCAACACCAGGCTGCATTATACATCTCATGGATCACCTGGACAATTCCACCGTTGACTCGACTGACATTTGTGCTCATACACGCAAAGACCCCATCCTCTCTAAGGTTGTTCAAGCCACACAACATGGAGGGTGCAATCTCCCACATGATGCTCCGTATTTACCATTTCACGCTCGTAAAAACGAACTAAGTGTTGAAAGGGGGTGCCTGCTGTGGGGTTCACGAGTGGTAATTCCCCACCATCTCAGGCAGAGAGTGTTGGACGAGCTTCACCAATGCCACCCTGGCATAGTCAAGATGAAGGCCCTCACCCGGACCTATGTATGGTGGCCTGGGATAGATGCTGACATCGAAAAAAAGGTGAACAACTGTTACCCTTGTCAGTGCTCCAGAAGCCTACCTGCTAAGGCACCACTACACCCCTGGGAATGGCCAGCTGAACCTTGGCAGAGGGTTCATGTTGATTATGCCGATTACAATGGCCAATACCTGCTTGTCATTATGGATGCACACTCAAAATGGGTTGATGTCTATACCACAAGTGCAGCTACTTCAGCCACTACAATTGAAAGTTTGAGGCGCTGTTTTGCTACTCATGGTCTCTCGCACATTGTTGTCAGTGATAATGGCCCATGCTTCACCAGTTCAGAATTTGCAGAGTTCATGAAACGGAATGGTATCAGACACAAATTGTTCAGTCCACATCATCAGGCATCAAATGGTCTAGCCAAACGCTCAGTTGGGCTGGTTAAAGACGGTATTAAAAAAATGTCGGGAGGAACTCTGGAAACAAAGATATCCTGTTTTCTGCTGACATACCGGACAACGCCTCACCCAACAACGGGATCTACCCCGGCAGAGTTGTTAATGAAGCGAAGATTGCGCACCAATCTGGATTGTATGAAGCCCGTCATCTCAAGTGTTGTATATAACAACCAAGAATGTCAAAAGTTTCACCATGACAAATCTGCCCAGATGCGTTCATTTGATGAAGACCAAGCAGTATTTGCACAGAACTTTGGTTCCGGATCCATGTGGTTGGCTGGTCACATTCTGGAAAGAGTATCTCCTTTATCCTTTCTAATCAGATTGCAGGATGGCCGGTTGGTTCGTCGTCATCAGGATCACATCAGGTCTCGCCGTTGTATCACCGACCCAGCACCTCAATCCCCAAGTGAAAACAATCCAGAACGCATTTTCACGGAACTAAACATGCCTCCAGATATGGCAACAGAAAATAATACACATCCACAGACTCCATTGACACATGAGAATTCGCCCGATTATGAGCAGCCAGATAGAGAAGTGAGTGAGCATACCCCACTAGCCCTGCCACGACGATCGGGCCGTACAATAAGACCACCGAATCGTTTTAGTCCAGATTGACTAAAGATTGAACAATTACCTTTTATTTTTTCTTAACTTTAAAAAAAAAAAGGGGAGGGGGATTTCAATGGTCGCATACTGAGGCAGAATAATCCTTGACCACAAAAGGGTCACAAGGGCAATCTACCCTGATCTTTACTTGCGGTGGGCTCTCGGCTGAATAAAGTCTTAAAACAAACTCCGCGTTTGCGTTCTCAGTGAGAAACACCACAGGCGCAACAGCGAAGACGTATTCGCCCCCCCCCCTCCCATTCTTTTCCTCCTTCGCAGTACGGATTTGAGGTTGCCCGCCTGTCTGCCTGCCTAGGTTGGCCTTTTGGTCACGATCAAAGTGTAGTATCTGTTCTTCAGATGCTGCACTTCTATTTCTTGTTCTCTTTCAGTGGAGGAGAAATCCTTCACGACTAAAAAACGACCCTGGTGTCTAACTCTGTCCCGTGGGGAGGCATAGTAAATAGGTACTACCACTTTTTTTTTTTTTTTTTTTTTTGCTCAACACACATCACCAAACACCCGGGCAATGCCGGGCACCCAAGCTAGCTACCTATAAAAGTAATATTTCATTTTGGAATAGGGATTTAGCTGAGTGTGTTAATCTACTAATTTGTTATTATTATTACTATGATGATGATGATCATCATTATTATTATTATTATTATTATTATTATTATTATTAATCTTTATTTGCATCTCGTTTTTGTTTTTGTTTTTATTTTACAGCAAATCAATTTAATAACCCACCAAATTTTTATAATTAAAATAAAATTTTAATTTCATTTATAGAGAGAATACACAGAATAGTTAACAAAGCTCATACCCTCCCTATGTTAAAAATGGTTTTCTAAACAGTAACATTATTATTTAGAAATTCGTTCGTAACAATGGGCGTTGTTACATTGTTTCTGATTTTTTTTTGGTTCTTACATCGTTTTCTGATTTTACCAATCAATCGTCGGCTATTTTCAACTGTTTAGGAAAACTTTCAAGTAGTATGTTGTACATTAACGACGAACTGATACAATTTGGCTTTGTTTTAATATCAAAATAAATCTTTTGTTGTTTTACAATTTTCAATCAATTACAAGGAAAACATTTGAGAAAAATATACACGAAAATTAACCGGGGGACTATGTAATAATTTGAAAATTTACAAAAAAAAAAACAACAAATCTCTAACTAAATATTTATTAATTTTAAAAGAATCAGAATCAGTAATCATATCGGAATTGGAAATTTAGAACACAATCGGTAATTGTATCAGAATCAGAAAAAATTTGGGAATCATCCCCTCACTAATATATATGTATATATAATGTAAAGCTTCCTCGAAGTAGCAGCACTCTGTAAGGGAAATCTTATAACTAAAACACTATTGCAAAGTTCCCTAATTTAAAAAATTTTCAGAAGTTTACTATATTCATTAAATGATTAAAGAAATATTCCCCTTCTCCGTCTGATAGCTGTCTCAGCAATCGACCGTTGAATGGGAGTCAAAAGTATCTTTTATTTGACGTTCGAATCCTACGCTTATTGTTACAGTTGTAGATAGTCACACTGATGAGTCTTGCTTGTCGGAATTTATCTTGTTTCCAGATAAACTCGACGCTAAAGTAACTAAGCTGAAAAAAAAAAAAGCATGAAATAAAAGTGGGGGAGGGGGTAAAGAATGAAATATAAAGGTCTTGATTTGAAACGAAGAAGAAACTTTATTTACAATAAGTTGCAAATTTTTCCTTTTGCAGGCATTAAACTTAAGAAACGCCAAAGTAACATATTATGAAAAAAGTAACGTGTAATGAAAAAAATAACACTGGTTCTTATAAAGATGTGTGTATCCATTAACGAATACAATAAGAATATACAAAATAGTATCTCCTAATCGCACTCGCATATGAAATTAATTTTAGGAGCATACTCACAATTGGAAGCCAGTCAGGCACGTGCCTTTTTCTTTTTTTTTTTTTGTTTAAAGTCCTTTTAGAACTTCCTTTCCCTCCATGTTCGCGTGCAAACCTTAGAGACACACATGAATTTCAGGAGCAAGACCTCGTCGCTTATCCAGATAGGAAATTCCAAAATTCCTTGTCACGTAAAAAGGTATTTTCCCTCCTCCTAATATACGTGCAAAACCGTAGCCACATAGTCAATTTTCAGAAGTTTGTCTCGTCACAGCCGGGTATTCATTTCTTGCCGGGTTTTCTTCTTTGAAGGAGGCTCATCAAAATTCCATTTTCAGCGCCGGACAATGAACAACACGTTCACTCTCCACGTCAGCAGAATTTCAAAAGAGGACGAAATATGCGCTGAGCTCGTGACGTCATTACAGAGCTAGCTTCTCTCTTCTCTCCAAATTAAAGGGAGTTTCGTACAAACCCAAGATATACGAAACTAAAAATCATAAAGGATACAAAATATCAAATACAAGAACCAGATAAACAATAATAAATGTAAACAGGGGGGGATGCACCATTATTGGTACAAAAAATTCCAACATGCTTAATATAAAACTTATATTTGTCTGAATATTAAGATAATTATAAAATAATTATCTATATATAAATATAAACTAAGTACGTTGTTCACTTGTGTGTGCTATAGTAGAAACTATAGAGCAATTAGCTTATCATTGTTTCCAGACAATATGACTGGTGATATCACAGACACAACAGCCTCTCAGGCTTTAAAAATTCCCCAACCCATTGCCTAATCCATCTGTGAACACGTGTACAGATAAAGATGGATTAACCATTGGTCAAATGTGCAGATCTGATACTAATCAGTTTATACGCATTGTATAATTACTTGATCGCCGCCCCCACTCACTCTTACTTTCTTACAGTTCACAAATAATTCACGACCTTTTAGAACTACATGAACATTTTTTTCTTTTGATTATAAGTCACGTGTGAAAATCTTAATCAATTCCAGAAGTTTTACATCGCATCTGATTAGCTTAGCTTCGCTACACTTAATAAATGCTTGCACGTAAGAAAAATTGATTTTTTTAAATAAATTTTTTTTATTTATTTATTTTTTATTGCAATTTCACCCCAAACAAGGCACATTGCCACTTTGCTGTAAGGGGCTACTATCAGGGACATAAGCTACAGGGGTACTATGTGGGGAGTTGGGCAGCAAGATGTTGTTTAACGTTACACTTGAACTTCTGCATGTCAGTACAGTTGGGAAAGCAGGAACTCGGAAGGGAATTCCAAAATCCAGCACTTTGGGGAAGAAACTACTGGAGTAGAAGGCTCTCTTACATCTAGGGATCTCAATTGTGAAGGGGTGGGATCTTGCTGCTTGTCAGGTTTGTTGGGGGTATTTACATCGAGGGGGTATAAGTGCTTGCAGTTCGTCAGAGCATTCACCATTGAAATACTTGTAGAACAGACAGAGGGATGCTACATTACGTCGATGGGACAAAGGCTGAAGCTTAGATGACAGTTCAGGACAACTTGGCGACTCTCTTTTGAACCCTGTCTAGGAGTGAGAGACTAGTAGCAGATGCACCAGCCCAAATATGGCAACAATACTCCATACATGGGCGAATGATGGCCTTATAGAGGTACAAGATACTTTCGGGCGTTAGTAGTTTTCTAGCACGGTAGAGAGAGCCTACCTTTTTCGCAGTGTTTCTGGCAATGCTCTCAATGTAATTTTTCCAACTCATGTTTCCTGTGAACGTTAGGCCGAGGAGTTTAAAAGATGTGCTTTCAGATAAAGAGTCTTTGGCCATTGCTATTGGTGGTAGAGAAGGTTTCTTGTAGTTATTGAAGGAAACAAGTTTATTCTTAACAGCATTGAATGTGACCATCCATTTTTGTCCCCATTCCACTACAGATCGGAGGTCATCCTCTAGTGTTTTGCCATTTCTCTAGATATGTGTTCATTTGTTTTCCTGTCGTGTCGGTTATAGAGAGTGGTGTCATCAGCATATATACCTATCTCACAATTTTGTCAGGGAAGTCATTTATGAATATTAGGAATAATACAGGTTCAAGGCACTCCTGCATTTATATCAAATTGTTTAGATATATGACCGTTGAGGACAATCTGGATTTTTCTCTTATCTAAGAAGGATTTAATTATGTTAAGTATTCTTCCAATGATACCATATGATCTGATTTTCCTGAGAAGACCTTCATGCTATACCCTGTCAAAAGCCTTAGATATATTTAGAGCTACCGCTCTACCCTCCTCTGCTTTGTCAAATGAATGGTATATATGATCAGAGATTACAGTTAGGATGTCTGCAGTGGAATGGGCTTGCATCCATATTGTTGGTCGGTCAGAAGTTTAGCATCTGTAAGGTGATGGACTAGAGTTTGGTTAATAATGGACTCAAATATTTTGACGAAAAGTGGGAGGAGGCTAATGGGGTGGTAATTTACTGGGTCAGTTCTTTCACTAGAATTCTTAAAAACTGGTACCACAGAAGCAGTTTTCCAGCAGGCAGAAAAACACGATTCATTAAGGCATTTGTTGTCAAGTTTGGAGAGAACCGGCGCTACTTCGGCGGAGCACATTTTTAATAGCACAGCCAGGATGAGATTAGGTCCACATGCTTTTGAAGTGTCAAGATTTTTTATGATGGCATGCACCTGAGATAGGGTGATTTCCAGATCGTCTACTGTGGCGTCTGTCCGCAAAGGAAAGTCAGGGAGGGGGTAGTTTGCAGGGTCCAGAGTGGAGTTGGAGGCGAACTGACAGCTTTCTCGGTTGCTGAGCAAACAATCAATCGAATGAGTTTTTTGGTGTTTTTCTTTTATTTGTTATATTTATTTTGGTATATATAACCCCACTTTTTAATACCTGTCTGCAAAACAATGTAAACCTACTTGTTAAGTTAAAGACTTTGAAGAATATTCTGTATTTCAATAAAGAAAAATAATAATGTTATGGGTGGCAGTTATTCATATTGCTCGCATCTGTGGAAATGTTTCAAGATCCATTATAACATTCTATTATAGGTGTTGAAATGGAACAGTGCTAAATTTACCAAAAAGGTGTGGTTAATGAACAAAACATTTACAGTGATATGATATTTTGGTTGAGTGAATTGTTAGAAAAGTTAAAAGTTCTTATGCTTGTAGTAACAAAAAGAACACGAGTGTTAGAAGAGTAGGGAACCTGGAATAAAACGAGATGATGAGGTAAAACGAAACACCAAAGATAATTGAGAGAGAGAGGGGGAGAGAGAAAGAGAGAGAAAAAGAGAGATAGAGGGAGAAAGAAAAATATATAGAGAGGGAGCGCTCTTAAGCAAGGAGTTTGATCAAGAGATCGCATCGATGGCAAGGTCTTGTCGTTTAATTCAGCTCCGTACATTTAAAAGAGCTATGTATTTGCAATTTATTTATTTTGATCAATTTTCATGGTTTTACTGTCATTGTGTTCATAACGAAAATGTGGGCTAGAGTAATAGATTCATCAGTTTGGTCTAATTAAACCTGCCAGTATGTGACATGGAAGCCTCGTGAACTAGCATCAATACGTTAAAACAAGATAAAGCAGTAGGGCACAATGAAACGCTGTCTCGTTTTACCCCGTATGTACTCTGGGTTATTAAGGTGAGATTCTGTGACGCTGATTGAGAACATGGTGTCATTCTTTTGTACCTTCCACCACATTACACAAATCAACTACAACTCTTGCATGTAGCTTTTATGAATCCGCTCATCACATTCTGTTTGGATTTAGTTACGTGAACACCCAAGGTGTGTGATGACCCAGTTTCACATTGCAAGCACTTTTGGTCGAGCAGCAACGATGTTGAAATAAACAGTTTCAAACCTTCAGGAATTTTTTGGACAGAAGCATTTTTACCGATACTGACTTAATTATAAGCCGAGATAACTGATATCCCTATCGTTGCTGATGACCTCAGCCTCCAGTCCACCACCTCATCTTCAGTCATCCTTCTGTCACAACCTTCAAAATTTTGATGCATCTAGAACAATATGTGTCGATTTTATATGTGCTGTCGTGATGAAAACATGATTCGAAACTGAAGCGTGACGCGAATGATCAACCCAGTCTAGATTTACTTTCACTCTATGCCAGACATGAGATCGGTTTTTAATATAGAAAAATCCATAAAGGGCACACTTTGTGTAATAATAAGAGTTACTTGCCCTTGGTTAATATCAAGGGGAGTTTAAATAAAGTCTTTGATATGAACGAACGCGTTTCTGGTTCTTTCCTTCCCGCTCTTAAAATGTAGTAGCAGCGGTCACCACGTGGGGGCATAGAAATTACAGGGACCCGACGAAACATGGTGTCAGATTGGGATAAATTTTTTTCTTTGGGTAAGGAAACCTTATAACGAAAAGAAAAAAAGAAAAAAAAAGGGATTAACGTCAACTATTTCAAAAAGAAATATGTTTAGACTTCAGCCCCCAGAGCGTTTTGACTTTACGCAACCGAACCAGTGGAGGAGTGGAGGACATGGCGAGAGCGATTTCAACGTTTTCGTAGTGCGACAAAATTATATGAAGAGTCGCCCGATACACAAATTAGCACGCTTGTGTATTGTATGGGACCGGACGCCGAACAGATATATAAGTCGTTCTCTTTCAAGAAAAAGGAAGATGAAAAGAGTTTCGACGTGATACTGAACAAGTTTGAAGGCCACTTTATGCCAAAAAAAATATTATACACGAGTGCGCAAAATTTCACCTCAGAACACAAAAGGAAGGCGAATCGATAGAACAATTTATTCGGGGACTTCACGAACTATCGGAAAACTGTGATTTTCCACACAAAAATGACCAAATAAGAGACAGGCTGGTCATCGGGTTAAGAAGTGGAGAGCTATCCGAAAAACTACAACTTAGAGACGACCTCAGCTTGGAAAAGGCTATAGAAATAGCACGCAGCTACGAACAAGTGAGACAGCAAATGGCTGAAATGAAGGAAAAATCGGTCGACGCAGTAAAACAAAACGAATGGAAACAAAATTATCCACAAAAAGAAACGCAGCAACAGTGGAAAATGTAACAAAAAACACAAACGGCAAGATTATTGTCCAGCGAACGGAAAACGATGTCGAAACTGTAACAAAATAAATCACTTCGCGATATGTTGCAGATTCAAAGCCCATAATGTCAGACAAGTGGAAAAACATACGTCAGAGGAATACTTTCTTGGGGCTATTTATAAAAGAAAAGAATTCAGAGAAAATGCAATAGACCCATGGCACGTGCGGTTAAAGGTATGTGAAAATAATTTAAATTTTAAAATCGACGCCGGAGCAGCGGACATAAATGTTATCAGTTACGAAACGTTTCGTAGCTTGAGGGAAAAACCTGTTTTGAAACCAGCATATGGCATATACAAAAGCCCCGGAGGTATATTGAACTGTATAGGGAAATTTACGGTTGATACGATACATAAGGATAGCAGATACTCATTCGAAATACATGTTATTGATAGCAGTACAGACAACTTGCTATCGAGAGAAACAGCGTATCAAATGAATTTGGTTAAATTCGTGTCAAATGTAAACAAAGGGGAGGTAACTGGAGTCATGAAAACAGACCCAGTGAAAATAGCGTTAAAAGACGGTGTGAAACCGTATTGTACCCCGACGGCTAGACGGATAGCATTTCCCATTATGCCAAAAGTAAAGAAGGAACTTCGACGTTTAGAGGACGATGGTGTGATCGAGAAAGTCACACAACTAACGGATTGGTGCAGTCCAATCGTTCCGGTGAGAAAACAAAACGGAGAAGTACGGTTGTGTGTCGATCTAAAAAAATTAAATTCTGCAGTAAAACGCGAATATTATATGCTGCCGAATCTGGAGGATATATCACCCAAATTGAACGGCTCAGTGATATTTTCGAAACTGGACGCAGCCAGTGGGTTTCACCAAATTCCATTGGCAAAAGAGAGTCGGTTGCTTACGACTTTCATAACCCCATTCGGGAGATATTGTTTTAAAAGATTGCCCTTTGGAATATCATCAGCACCGGAAATTTTTCAACGGAAAATGTCCAAGCTTCTAGAAAATGTTGAAGGTGTTCACGTCATAATAGATGACATATTAATTCATGGAAAAACGATGGAGGAACATGATAGAAGGCTTACAGTAGCACTAAAAATAATAGAGCAAGCAGGAATAAAATTAAACAAAGAGAAGTGCGAATTCAGGAAAAGCATTATAAAATACTTCGGACACAGCATATCAGCTAAGGGGATACAACCCACTGAAGAACGGTTAGAAGCGATAAAAAAGTTGTCTGCCCCTACATCAGTCACAGAGCTCAGAAGATTTTTGGGAATGAGTCAGTATCTAGGGAAATTCGTGCCTAACTTAGCAGCGGCATTACAACCAATGCTGGAATTATTGAAAAAAGATACGGTTTGGGCTTGGAATGAACCTCAAGAAAAGTCATTCCAAAGCGTTAAAGAACTATTGACACAGGCACCGATATTGACTTATTATGATCCAAAAAAGCCCATCACGATTAGTGCGGATGCGAGCAGCTATGGACTTGGCGCTGCCATTTTCCAAGAAGAAAATAAAATATTGAGAGTCATAGCTTATGCCTCTCGTACGCTGACACAAACAGAACAAAACTATGCTCAAATTGAAAAAGAATGTTTAGCGAGCGTATGGGCCTGTGAGAAATTTGACAGATACATCGCGGGACTAGATCAGTTTTGTCTTCTAACGGATCATAAACCTTTGGTACCGTTGATAAATACTCAGGATATGAATAACACTCCTTTGAGATGTCAAAGACTGTTGATGAGACTTAGGAGATACAATCCTATAGCAGAGTATGTTCCTGGG
Source organism: Euprymna scolopes (assembly GCF_053919585.1). NCBI lineage: Eukaryota > Metazoa > Mollusca > Cephalopoda > Sepiida > Sepiolidae > Euprymna > Euprymna scolopes. The sequence goes on along the minus strand of NC_136523.1, from coordinate 68,657,890 downwards.
AAACTTTTGCTGGTATCAGATGCACTGTCTAGAAGTCCAACCGAAAAAGCAGAAAGCACCACGAAGAAAGATGTAGAAATGTATATAGACACTATCATAAAGACCAGATCAGCTACTGATAGAAAATTAAAAGAAATTAGGAATGCTACATCTAAGGATTCAAAACTGCAGGAGATTATCCATTTAACATCAAATGGTTGGCCGAGCAAGGAGGATAGATTAAACAAGGGAGTTAAACCTTACTTTAACTTTAGGAATGATCTATCAGTTCATCAGGAAATTTTATTTTATCAAGACCGAATAGTGGTTCCACAAAATCTCAGAGCAGAAATATTACAAGCAATACATACAGGACATCTGGGGTTAAACAAATGCCGAGAACGAGCCAAAATGTCAGTATCGTGGCCGAGAATATCACAAGAAATAGAAGATCTCATTAGACGATGTGATTTTTGCAATAGTCATCGTGCTGCAAATCCCAATGAAACATTGAAACCAACTACTTTGCCAGATAGGCCGTGGCAGAAATTGGGGACAGACATCCTAAAATTGGAGGGAGAATATTACTTAGTCGTAACAGACTATTTCTCCCGTTACTTGGAAATCGCGAGATTAAATCCACTAACCAGCAAAATGATAATTGGGAAATTACGAGAAATATTTACTCGATGGGGAATACCTGAGGAGATCGTAAGCGATAATGGAGGACAGTTCACAAGCACATATTTCAAAGAATTTGCAAAACAATATGGATTCACACACACCACAGTGAGTCCGCATTTCCCTCAGGCGAATGGAGCTGCCGAAAGCGCAGTGAAAATTGCGAAAAGAATATTACGACAGCCAGACATATTTCTCGCATTAATGGCTTACCGTAGTACACCAATAACTGCTACGGGAGTTAGCCCAGCAGAACTCTTGATGGGTAGAAAAATTAAAACAACTTTACCCAGTCATCCAAATAAATTAAAACCCAAATGGCCAAATTTACGAAAAGTAAAAGAGAGAGATGGGGTTTACAAAACAAAATGTAAAATAAATTACGATAAAAGACATGGAAGTAAAGACTTGAAACCACTTAGAGTGGGAGACAGAATCCGAGAGAAAATGGATGAAGAGAAAATGTGGAGGAATACTGGTATAGTCACAGCAACAAATAAGAAAAATAGGACATATACAGTAAAGTTGAACTCTGGAGACAGTCTAAAAAGGAACAGAAAACATTTACTACCTATTTTGGAAAACGTAGACAACTCCTCCAGAAGAAGCGAAGTTAAGCAAAAACAGGAGACAAGTATATCAAGCAGAGGACGATTATCAAAAAAACCGAACTACTTGAAAGACTTTGTTTGCAAAGATAATAAATGTTACCGTTTGTAAATAAAGGTTAAAACTGTTTGTAAATAAAGAAGGGGGAAAAAAAGGATCTCGACAAACGGAGATGTGTAATAATAAGAGTTACTTGCCCTTGGTTAATATCAGGGGGAGTTTAAATAAAGTCTTTGATATGAACGAACGCGTTTCTGGTTCTTTCCTTCCCGCTCTTAAAATGTAGTAGCAGCGGTCACCACGTGGGGGCATAGAAATTACAGGGACCCGACGAAAAACACTTCATTGGGACAAAAAAATTGCTAAAGGCTGGACAGTCGAGGACAGAAGAGGTTAAGCAACTGATACTACACTTCGCTCCTAGTCAAAAGACTATGTAATAATCAACCAAGTCTATCATTAAAATATGAAGACGTATAAAAAAGTAAAAAAAGTTTCTTTGCTGCCGCCGGCAACGCTGGTCGCACAGATCTGTCAGAATTATCTGAAAGTAGGTCAATCGACATTTTCACAAAATGAAACAGTTTTTGTTTGTTTGTTTTTCCCTTAATTCTCCTTTACTCGGTCTTTATCTCTGCGTTATTCTAATTAGTCTTAGCAAATCTATAATGTTTGGTGAATGGCTGGCGCAGAATGATAAATCTATATATTTATTGTAGTCTCTTCAAGTAAAATATGAAGGACCGGTTGCTATGGCCAGTTGGGTTACCAAAGCAACAAATTCAAAGCTGCGATGTTGGATTTATAGGACAAGGTCAGGAGTACAAATAGTTAATGACACAAGTACCGATATCGATGTCACGTGTCAATGTTACAAATGTAAATCCGAAATGCTCACACACACATACACATACACACACACACACACAAACACACACACACACACACACACACAAAATGCATATGTTTTGTGCATTATAAACTATTGATCTTAGAGCCAAAGTAATCGCAGGTTTGAAATCATCACCTTCGATCTGATGTTTTCGATGTCAAAATTTCTTGAACCTTTTTTAGGATAGTTCCTGCGACACTATAACTGAATCAGTAATCGATTTATATAAATAAAATAGATGTCTGTGTGTGCTTGACCAATAAACTCTTAAACTGCTGGTCACATAATATTGAAATTAAGAGGAAATAGTAATCATACACCAAGGATGGTTTATAACGAGTAAAATCTTTGTTTGGATGGGTGAATAACATGTACAAATGTGTTTCGGCAAGTTCAAATGCAAAACTGTTCATTTGAACTTGTTAACATATTTTGACTTTCTGTGCATGGCCAAATTCAATTAATTTCTTCAAGACGTTTAATATTAATTTTGTCTTATCTATCTCTCGGAAACTACATCGGTAGGAGATGTTGGCGGGACGTTAAATGTTCTGGTTTCGCTTCTAGCTGATTGTATCCAAGTCATTTATTTTTAACTTTTGAAATTACTAATATATAATATCCAACAGAGAATTGGCTCTGTAATAATAAATACAAAATCTGCATGAATTAAAATATCATATTTAAGCAAAAGACCGGGTGCCCCCCGCCCCACTAGTCCCAAATATTTCCAAGAGAATATTAAAATTATCTGTAAATAAAATTTTTTTAAAAGAATAATTAAAAATGAAAGGTGACTATTTTTAAAGGTTTTGTTGGATAACTGATTTATCAGTGAATCAGTTATCCAACAAAACCTTTAAAAATAGTCACACACAGAGATATTTATATAGATATATATAAATATATATATTTATTTAAGGAAAATTGCTTCCCAACACCCTGGAAAACCTCATCAGTATGCCCTGTATTTTAGAATAATCGGTCACCTCCATCTCAGTACAGACCAATAAGCTTTCTGTGCGTCATGAGTATGTTGCTGGAATCTGCGTTAAATAGAGAAGTAGTCAACTACCTCAGCAAAAATAACCTCTTCATTGACATGTAATATAGTTTCCGTTCTGCTAGATCTACAGCAGATGTGCTAATGGTTACATCTCATAGGATTAGCGAATCTCTCGACAGAGGGTTCCTTTCTATTTCTCTCTCTCTCTCTCTCTCTCTCTCTCTCTCTCTCTCTCTATATATATATATATATATATATATATATATATATATATATATATATTTTGTGTACAGAAAGTTGTTAGTTGAGACAGGTCATTGGTACCGTCGGTTTCAAGCCCGATAATAAGGCCCGTTTAAGGTATCCTTATCGAGCTCTCTTCAGCCAATATTCGTCTATCTTATAACCGGAAGTGTGAAGTATATATACCTCGCGAATCCACGTTCAAATCTCGTTTTGTTTAATCCCCCCCCCTTTTTTTTTATCTATCTATATCTATATATATATATATATATATATATATATATATATATATATATCGGGTAATGTAATACCTAATTTTCAACTTTGAATTATTTAAATTTAAGATCTAATTTCGAAAAAATGTTTTTTTTATATGAATCGATTTTAATTTGAACCCCATTTAATTTTAAAATCTCTTTCCTTATGTATAAAAACTTCAAAATCTGTATTGGTATCGGTTAAAAACTTAAAAATTCGTTTAATTATATCGAACATTTAAAAATTTCCAAAAATACGTTTAAAGTTTTAAAAAATATATTTTTAATTATATCGAATCACGTTTAAAAATTTCGAAATACGTTTAAAAATTATTTTTTAAAAACCCAAATCTTTCAAGGTTTGGGGAAGTGAGTATTTATCTATCCTAAGTGATTTCCCTAGTTTATTAACATTATTATATTTTTCTATAGTTTTAAATTCGAAATAGATTATAAATTACATTTATAAAATATAATATATATATATATATATATATATATATATATATGACATTAATTAAAAATCTATAATATAATTGCGATTAAAATCCAAGTTTACCGACTAATTATTTATGTATTTACAATTTTTTTTCCTTATATATATATAAAAACAACATCTAAGTGTTGTTCTTTTCATTGATCCAATTTATTAGGAGACCCTTCCTTCTATGTATGCAACTTTTCAAAGCTTCACTCCTCACATTTAAACATTTTATTTTTGGGTCATGAATGGACCGGAGGATGTAGTATTTCTCTGCGTTACAGAGTGAGCATTGACTTAATTCCGGGACGTATGCTGGTCTATGCTCTATTTTTCTCCATTTTATGGAAAAGGGTGTATTTTTTTCTTTAAGCTCCCACACGCGGGTAGCTAATGCTGTATTCATCCTTGTTTTAGCTCTAAAGGAGCTCATATGTGCATAATATCTTTGTTTAAATTGGCCTTTTGTCATACCTATATATATTTCCGGTATATTTGTGGATTGTTCCGTTACTGTGGCCTCATAGACAAGGGATTCAGCTTTACAATTACCCTCCAATGGACAGCTATTTTTGGTCCTGCAAGAGCAGCCTGCGTTATCTATCTTTTTTGGTTCTTTGGATATTATCGACTTTATTGATGGAGCTGTCGAGTAACTAACTTTCACCGTGTTTCTATTAAAAAGTTTATGTAGTCTATGTGTTCTTGGAAAATGTTTGTCTAGAAGGCTAAGAAAACAATGCCCTACTCTAGTTTTAGTGTTCAATGAAAACGGAGGTAAGAACCAGATTATTTTCCGTTTCCTCTTTCGTTTTATATTTTCTTTATTCTGGGTTTGTTGAAATTTTATGCTTTCATTGAACCCACTTTGATGCAGTGCTGCTTTCTCGAACACTTCAGCGTTCGAAGAAAGCCGTGAAATCCTTTGGCTAATGTTCGCTACCATATTTTTAAACACTGTGGGTGGGTGGCATGAACCCTTATTTATATACATGAGTTTTTCATTTAGTTTGTGAAAGGGTTTGTGGTTTCCCAATTAGAGCAGGCAATTGATTGATTTGATTGACAAATGGCCAATTTCACCGATTTTGATGACAATTGAAAGTGTGAAACATTCATTGATACGCATTCAATCCCAGGCATCGTCGGATCTCCTTGTTAGTAGATTAATAGGAGTGCTGCTTCAGAAAATTTTTACCTTTTGTTTTCAGGATTTTTAGCAGTTTTGCAGTTTCATGAGGGAAAATGAATGTACACATATCTAAGCCAATGGCAAAAACCTTAGAAAGCGACCTTCAGTCTGTTGTGAAATGGGGCTTTTAAAATTTAATGCTACTAAAACTAAGCTTCTTTCTTTTAATAACTACAAAAACCTTCTCAACCAATGATTGTCATGACAAATAACACCCTACCTGAGAACCCATCTTTCCAACCCCTCAGCCTAACATTCACAGGTAACATGACTTGGGACAAATACATTGAGGACATTGCCAAGGCTGCTGCAAGGAAGTTGAGTTTCCTCTATGGTGCTAGAAAATTACATACACCAAAGATTATCCTTTATCTTTACAAAACTATAATTCGCTCATACGTGTAGTATTGTTGCCACATATGAGCCAGTGCATCTATCACTAGTCTCTTCCTCGTAGACTGCATCCAAAAAGAGTCTCAAATCAGGTCCTGCAGTATCGATCAAGCTCCAACTTTTGTCCCATCACTGCAATGTTGCATCCCTGTGTTTTGGAATGTGCTCTGATGAACTCTGGCCCCGTATATACTTGCAAGCAGCAAAATCTCAACCTTTCACTATTGAGGTCTCTAGATATATTTTCTTCTTTCTGACTGCTAGACTTTGGAATCACCCCCACCCCCGGTGTTTCATGCACCTCTGACTGTACTAACCTGCAAAAGTGTAATTGTTATGTGAACAGACATTTCGTTGCTCAACTCCCTACAGTCTCCTATTAGACATAATCCCAAAGTATGTTCAAGTGACAATATACTTTGCTTGGGTGAAAAAGAGTATTAAAACTGCCTCAGTTAAAAAGAATTTTAATGAATACACATGTTGACCTAATCGAGCATCGCCTACATAAATAGAAGGCCGTTCCACTAAAGTTCCGTAACCTGCTGACGTCACAGAATAAAGTACGATGACTATGGTTAAGCGATAGACAACTATTGTCAGAATTATATTAAAACGGGTGCGTTTTAAAATTAATAATTAAATACACTTAAAAAAATAAAACTGCAATATTTCCCCAGTAAAAAAACTTCTTTATAATTACAGTGTCCAAATGTAAAATAATTCTTTATCTTTCAAAAAAGAAAATACAATCATTTTAGGGCCAGTTTTAGGCAATTTCTTTATGAATTTAAACAGAAAATAACTATTCTCATAATCATGGTCATTTTGTGATGTTTAAATTACGTGACTTTAGTGGAACGGCCTTCTATTTACGTAGGCCGATATACATGTTAACCAGAATTTTTCTTTTTTTAGTTTTGATTAAAAAAGTTTTGAGTTTGAGTATGATGTCTCTCTCTGCAAAGTAAAAAAAAAATTGTGTAATTAAAAAAAGCAAACAGTTTTGTTATACAACAATGTTGTGTTATATACACATTTTTGATTAAAAAATAAAGTTTTTTAAATAAACTATCATTAGTACTTCTTTACTTTAATCAAATGAAAATATTGAAAAAAATTACATTAAAAAATGAAAATATTGAAAAAAATTACATTAAAAAATGAAAACATTGAAAAAAAAAAAAGAAGTACGTAATCGTTATGGAATTAAATTCTCATTAAAAAATTCACTTAATTTGATCAAGTATATATTTTTTTTTTACAGAGAAAAATCAAATTTTAATGAGATCGATCGTATCGTGCCTATCTTGCTTGTTTCGCGGACAAGGAGGAAAGGGGCGCTAGAGGAGATAACTCCATCACCACTTAAAGTTTGTCAAAATTTGACGAGATTATTTTGAAACAAGGGCAGAAAAAATACCAAGATAAATATTTTAGTTATTTTTCACTTATTTTAGAGTTTCTCTGTCCTTTTTGACCCCATTTTCATTTTGTCCTTTGTTAATCCGTTTTTCATTTAAAGGCACCCTTTCCTTGTTTGCGAAATAGGCAAGATGGCCGGGATATGATCGATCTCATTAAAATTTGATTTCCGTCTGTAAAAAAAAACGAAAAAAAAACTACTCGATTAAATTTGTCGGGGTGCAGAAGTTTAAGTAAAATTAAATCTCTTTGCCCCAAACAAAATAATAAAAAAAAGAATGAGACAAAATGACACCTTCTTCTGATTTAAAATGCACCACATTTATTTTTTAACAAAAACAACAAGGTAAATGAACAAAGGTTCGATCGGTGAAAGTTCTGGCGAAGTCATTATGATTAGAATGTTAGATGAAAGTTCTTCATCTGTGTGAAAATAATGAGATTATTTTAAAGTTTGTGTTTTATCTGGCGAAGTTCGCCTTACTTAAAATCCCATGAAGAAAATAATTCGTGAGGAAAGTAATGCGCTGTTATTAATTAGAAAATGTGTGGAATGGATGCGTCTGTGCATAAGTGATTTTTGAGTGTCTGCGTGGCGTGTGTAATCATGATGTTGACGGCTTTGGCAGCGACGATGTTATGAAGACGAGAGGCATGTTCTCGTGTGTTGTTGAAGCGAGAAGAAAGGAAGAAGACTGAAGTGACTGAATGAACTAAATGAACTACTAGAAGACTGTTTGATGCGTTTTTATACATTTTGGGCCGGACCAAAAACAAGATGGCTACTGCTGATATTTTGGTTTTTCAAAAAGCGTTAAAAAGACAATCTTCTGAATTTTCTTATTGGTTGCTTGTGTCACGTGATACTGTTGCCAACTACATCCGCCAGAAATATGTTCATTTTACTTTTGCTGTTGTGAAAAAAGTGTATGGGCATATTTGAAATTGTGCTGTTGTTGGAAGAACTTATTTTTATGCAAAATGCGTGGGGAAATTGAAATGAATAAAGGTTCGTTTATTTGCGTGCGAGCGCATGTGTGTGTGTGTGTGTGTGTGTGTGTGTGTGTGTGTGTGACTTGCACAAATACTCTCCCCAGATTGAAAAAAGGTATAAAACTGTTTGTCTCTATTTTTTTTCATTATATAACGTATTCCTTAAAATGTTTCGGTCAGTATACTTTCCTGCCGGTTTTCGTTTTGGTATTCGCATTGACGTTCTGTACAACAGTAGGTTCTGTAAGAGATTGTTTCAATAGGGGAAATGATTTGAAAATTTTCATGAACGTATGCCGGTGTAAGTCGGTCCAACGTGATAGTGTCTCTTTTCCCGTTTTTTGAAACAGTGAAATATTTGTCCTGCCTGTCCAGAACTGGGTATGGACCCGAATAATTGGGACAAAATGACCTTTTCACTGAGTCGTTCCTGACAAATACGTGTTTGGTGGTGTGAAGATCTTTTGGGATATAGGATTGTCTGTCTGTCCTCCTGGTGGGTGTGAAATTTAGACGAGACATTTTATCTTTCAACTCTGTTACGAACATGGTTGTAGGTGAGATCTCCATGTGTTGATCAAAATATTGACCCGGTAGAGTCAAAGTGGAACCAAAAACTACCTCTGTTGGTGTGTTTTGTAAGTCTCCTTTTACAGAGTTCTGTATCATTAACAGTATCAAAGGTGTATTATCTGCCAAACATGCGCTGTTCAGATTCATTGCCAGGGAGGTTTTTAACTGCCTGTGAAAGCGTTCAACCAAGCCATTCAAGGATGGATGATATGCCGTAGTTTTCGTGTGGTTCATTCCCAGTAATTGATTGAATTCCTCAAAGAGTGTCGATTGGAACTGCGAACCTCTGTCTGTTGTGATGACTTTGGATACTCCGAAAATGGCTATCCAGTCCTGAAGTATGGCTCTGGCTATTGTTGAAGCTGAAGTATCCTTAACGGCTATGGCGGTAGGCCATCTGCTGAATCTATTGACGATAGTCAGGATGTGGGTGAGTCCCTTTGAAATGTTGATGAATCTAGCATCGGATGTGCTAAAAGAATCCAGTGGTGATTTTGTGTGTCTGTAAATTTTGTGCTTTTGATAAGGTATGCACGTCTTAGTCCAATTTTGAATATCTGTGTTCATATTCAGCCACATGAAGCATTGCATAATTAGCTTTAAATTAGCTCTTTTTCCTGGGTGAGATAAATTGTGAAGATGTTGGAAAACTTGTCATCTGAGGCTAGGTGGTATGTACGGTCGTGGTTGTTTCTTTGCCGTGTCGCAATAAACAATCGCTGTACTGAAGGGTATGGACATTTTTTCGAGTTGTAAGGATGTGTTTTCCTGAACATCTTTAAGTGTTGTGTCCGATTCCTGTTCTGGTGCTATCAATTCCATGCTTAGCGAGCTGGAATTTAGAGAAGTTATCATAGCTCTGGATAAGGCGTCTGCTACAATGTTCTCCTGGCTCTTCACGTATCTTATATCTGTGGAATACTGTGCAATGTAATCGAGATGTCTGATCTCTCATGGGTCATATTTGTTCACATGTTTGTGTTGCTACATAAGTTAATGGTTTGTGATCTGTGTAGATCGTGAAATTTCTGCCTTCCAAGATGTGTTTGAAATGTTTAATCGCGAGGTAAAATGCCAATAATTCCTTCGCATATATGCTGTAGTTCTTTGCATTTTGTTTAGCTTAGCCGAAAAAAAATGATATAGGGGTCATCCCATCATCGGTCGGCTACGTCTGATGTAAGTGTGAGTCTGGTATCTTCCTTGTCATTTATGTAAGTCAGCTTTGTGAAATTTGCTAGGGGTTTCTTCGCCTGAGTAAAAGCTGCTAAGGCTGGTCCATCTAATGTTAACTGTTGGTTTTGTTGTTGTGAGAAAAGTGTGTGGGCATATTTGAAATTGTGCCGTTGCTGGAAGAACTTATTTTTGTGCAAAATGCGCGGGGAAATTTAAATGAATAAAGGTTCGTTTATTTGTGTGTGTGTGTGTGTGTGTGTGTGTGTGTGTGTGTGTGTGTGTGTGTGTGTGTGTGTGTGAGACTGCACAAATTAAATGAATTTCTTTTTAGGAGAACGGGTACGTATAATATTTTTTTCCCTAATATTTTTATTTTTTTAATGTCTTGTTGTCTATATCATTAAATGACACAGCTTTTTTTTTTTCAAATAGTAAAACTTCTAACTTTACCCATCTAACAAATCAATAAAGCGGTGACAAGGCAAATCAGTTCCTTTATATTTTTTTTCTCTGACGCTCTGTGCATGTGCTCTTTTTATTACATTTTTCTGATTGTTCTTTTTTTTATTATTATTTAAATCATTGAAAAGTTTTTTCGGTCTTATTTTAATTAAGAATTATTGAAATTAGTTTTCTTTTTCTTTTTTTTAAGAATCATTGAAAACATCTTTGGGCTCTGTTTTTTCTTTTTTTTTTTTTTTTAAAGAATTATTGAAAACATGCTGTGCACTCTTTTGTTTTTATAAAAAGAATTGTTGAAGAGTTTTAAAAATTTCAAATAAAATACAATCTTATTTTTTAAATTTTGCTATTAAAAGTGTAGCGAGACCGGCCGTCCGGGAACGATCAACCCAACAACTAAGAAGGTAGACACGGGCAAAAAGTAAACAGCAAAAAGTAAACAGCAAAAAGTAAACAGCAAAAAAAAGGTAAAGAAGAATGACAGACACAGGTTGTTTGGTTAAAGACGAGCGTTCACCTTTTATTTGCAAAGGAAGCGAAAAATCATATGATCTGGATGCTGGTTGTCTGAGAGGTCGCACGTCACTGGAGGCTAAGGTCTGGAGGGCTGGAACAGGTACTCTAGACGTAGCGTGGTTTAGGGTCGCTGGGTCTGGAATGATCGGCTGGACGTCAGGGCGATCCAGAACAGACGGTGAACACTGAGAATGAGGTGGTCAGTGTTAAGGAACAGACGACACTGAGAACGTAGGGTCGGTGTTAAGGAATGGATGACACTGAGAGCGTAGGGATTAGTGTTAAGGAACGGACGACACTGAGAGTGTAGGGTCAGTGTTAAGGAACAGACGGTCGATAGGAAGCCAGGTGCAGGCGAGGTTGCAGACCGAAGGAGCAAGGTGCAAGCGAGGTTGCAGACCGGAGGGCGAGGTGCGTGTGAGGTTGCAGACTGAAGGAGCAAGGTGCGTGTGAGGTTGCAAGCCAGAGGAATGATGTTGCAAGTCAGAGGAGCAAGGTCGCAAGTGAGGTTGCAGGCCAGAGGAGCGAGGTGCAGGCGAGGTTGCTAGAAAGCTGCAGAAGTGAGCTGGAGGCACCAAGGGCTGGAAGGCTGCAGGAGTGAGCTGGAAGCGCTGGAGACTGGAAGTGAAGTTCGCTGCTGGTGGATCTCAGGAAGCAAGCAGTAGTGAATCGCATTAGTAGAACAACTTATTAGCCCGGATAAAGACTGGTTTGTTAGCCCTGATAAGGGCTGTTTTAACTGCTGCTGAGACGGCTGGTATCGCTGGGAATTCTTTGGCTGGTAGAGTCAGTTGACGTGACTGGTAGCATCAGTCATCGCTTCGGGAGCCTCCTCCTACTCCCATGGCCGGGCCTGGCGCCCGGCCAAAACTCAAACTGGTTGGGCCGAGGCTGATTGTATTCATTTGGGCAGCGTGATGTTGGAGGCGTTGCTCCCAATAAGACAAACAAACGACTCTAACTAATTTTAGAACGAAATTTATGCAATCAAAAGTAGGTTGGGAGTTTGTTGATTCCATTTAAATTAATTTCGTCTAAAAGGTAAAATCGCCTGTTTTGTTGGCATTTTGTTGATATATTTGAATTCCGACGTGCATAGCGAAATCGATGATGGAAAGGGAAAGTGAATGTATTCACCGAACCCAGATATTGTTCATATGTTAGCTCGCATTAGCCAATCGTGTCCTTTGTTTAAGGCAAAGAGAAATGATGGTGATGGAGGAAGAAAGAAAAAAATGGAGGCGGTGATTTTGAAACTGCGACAAAAGTACAAATAAAGATGGTGTTATTTTTATTTTTTTATGATTTGTTAATTTTTATTGTATATTTTTTAATAATGCCTTTTTCTCATATTTTATGTCAATAAATCGCTTTACAATAGAAATACTGAAGAACAATAAAGGTGACGGAACTGATTTGCCTTGTCACTGCTTCCGATAGCAGACACACCAGAAGTGAGGAAGTACGTTAGCTGACGATCACCAAAAACAATTTTGAAAATTATGGTACGGGAAAAATGGTGGAATAAAGATAGAAGGACATAGTTTTGAAAGCCGATTTAGCATAATTTCTTTTGTAGGTTTATGCCTTTTTGGTTGTATTTGAAAGATTAAAGACTAAAGTTAATTTTCAAAAGGAAAAAAATATTTGTACACGTGAAAAACAAAAAAACGTTATGAAAAATGTTTTCACAGCGAGCTAACAAATTCAGCTAAATTTCGAAGTTAAATAAAATCTTTGAAAGATAAATATTTATTTTCTGGGTCTATTTCAAAGATAATTATTAGGTTGGTGCAAAAAATAATGTTTTATATATATAGTTGAATGTCAAAAAACATTATTTTTGCACCAACCTAATAATAAAATCCTAAGATATTGAATTAAATTTAAAAAAAAACAAACACTTTTTTGTACAAAAAAGCTTAATTATCCCCCCAAACTGAGAGAGTGCGCCTTTAAAATCGATGGTGCTGAGTGTTCCCTTACTTACTGACAAATTTGGGCTTCAGATACTGGCAGGAGTTGGTTATGCTTTTTATCTGATCTGATGGGAGATGACTTGTTCTGATAAAGTGGCAGAGCCATGTAACACCAGGGTGGCATGATCAAATATGCAAATCATGTAGATCTTGCAAAGTGTGAGAGCTGAGATGCGAGAGAATTTGTCAGCAGCTGCATTTTCTGTTCCCGGACAGTAGACAATACTGAATTTGAACTGTAACAGTTCAACGCATCATTGAGATATTTTATCATTTTTAATTTTCCATTTCCTACTATTGTCGAACATAAAACTAATGCTCCTTTGATCCGTAATGACTTTGAAGTGTCTGCCAAGTAAGAAGTGGCGTCACTTTTGAAGAGCTTCAACGATCGTAGTAGCTTCCTTTTCGACAGCATGATGTTTGATTTCGTTTGGATTCAGCGTCCAGGAAAAGAATGCAACAGGTCAACCTTGTTGGTTTAATGTAGCAGCTGTGCAGTAATTATTTGCATCCATCTCTACTTCAAATTGTTTATCTGGGTCAACTGTTATTAGAGTAGCGTTTTTTAAAGTCATTTTTCAAAGTCTGAAAAGAGTTTAAAAATGATGGAGGCAGTGGAAATTTCTTGTTATGATTGAGCAATAGTATCTTGTCGGAGAAGCTTTGAATAAACTTGCTATGGTACGAAAACATTCCAACTACTCGTTTTTGAGATGCGAGATTTAGAGGTGATGGCTTTTTGAGAAGTGGTTTCAGTCTTTGGTAGTCGGGAGCAATTTGGTTGTTTTGTACAGTGTATCCAAGTAGAATGATTGTAGCAGCCGAAATGATGCTCTTGTTTTCATTCAGGATAATGTTATATCTTTTCGCTACATCATAGAATCTTTGAAGATTGTGATCATGCTCTTTTTGATTTCTTCCACATATTGTGACGTTGTCTACGTACACAAAAGTATCTGTTAGGTTTTCCTTATCTATGACGTCATCAATACATCTTTGGAACGCACTTGCTCCATTCGTAATGACAAAAGGGAGTGAATTGGTAAAGTTTACCACTTACTTCGAAAGCTGTGTATTTCCAATCAATGTAACATCGGTATTTGGTAATAGGCAGACTTCAGGTCGAGTGTAGTAAAACTACTATACCGTGCTATGTCGTCAATCATTTTATTGATGTTAGGCATAGGATAAGCATCCAGTTCCGTAAATCTATTTATGGTATCACTGTAGTTAACGACCATTCTTTTTTGTGATTTTCGTTGGAGGTCACCAGAACCTGAGTTCACCAAGGAAACAACGAGGGCTTTATTATACCTTCTCCCAACATCCTAGCAGTTTCCTCCATTATGAATTTGTTGTCAGCAATCGTGTGACGACGTGATTTAGTGGCAATAGGGGTTGTACATGGAGAAAGATGAGAAAAGAGAGAAGGGGGAGGGATGTTTATAGATGAAAAAAAGTTATTCAATAACAAGTTCATCCTCAGGACCGTCGAATTTTAGAGTCACTCTTTTGCATTTTTTTAGGATATCTTTCCTGATAATTATGCTGATAAAGTCATCCTTAATCACTTTCATTGTCATGCCGGGATGGATTTTTTTTTTTTTTTTTTTTTTTAGCGCAATGTCTACAATGGTTTCGCCAATAATTTTGGCCTGTTGGTTAGGGTGTGCCAGAGCTATAGTTTTTTTCAGGGATCGTGAAGGGTTTTAGTTTTTTGCGGTACTTTTGCTGATAAATGTTCGCATGCTACCAGAATCTACCATTGCATTCACAATATTTCAATTTATTTTACATTTAGTGAACGTTTAATGTCTTTTTGCTTCTGTCCCTAGGTGGGGGCGAGTCAGGGTCATATAACACAGCAGCAATAGAAGAGGAAGCCCAATGTCCGTTTTTTTTTTTTTTTTTTTTACATTTCCTACATTCGGCGTTACACACTGGACATAGCAGTCACGGATGCGGCGAGTTTCCACAGAAGATCCAACACTTTTAGATTGGACATTCTCCTTTATAAAGGTTAAATGGGAGTCTTCCAAAGGAATTACAGCAACAACTATGTTGTTTTCGTTTGATTGTATTCCAGTTCATTTACAGTATTTTAAAAAGTTTTTTAGGGAGCATAATATGGGCACAACTTCGCATTTGAAGATTCAAATATTTCAGATTTGCGTTGAATTTTATCCATAATTATTACACTCTGTTGGCGTCATGTGCAATTCGTTGGCTGTATGTGGAATGTCATGACACCAACTGTGATCCTAAAGATCTGAGGCAGATGATGGAAGACAGCGAAGTTTGGAGAGAGAGTCATATTGCTCCAGGCAAGGACCTGACCTGATAGATTAGACACTAATTAGCCAAGATTCTCAGAATTTCAATTTTTTTAAAGATCCCTTAAACTTGAACCTTAAATTTTAGACATTTTCTGAAATCAAAATTATGTAATTTTGATCAAAATTGGAATAAGGATTCTTAACATAAGGTTTAGTTCATAATGTGTTGATTTTCATCTTTTGATGGTGACATAAAATTGATGCAAAACTGTTCTGTTTAAATAATTACATTTTCCTCGTCGTTGAAGGAAGTCGTATTTCTGTTTGTGTATTTTCGGATAAAACTTAGAAATTACACAAGCTACACTTAAAAACTTGATTCAATGCGGGAGGAGCGAACCTGATTATGATGAAGAAGTACTGCATTATTCATTCCTTGTGATACCCAGCATCACAGTTGGATTTCCTTTTTATTTTGTATTACTGGTAATTATTAAAAAAAAATAAACTACTGAAACTAGGTCAAACAGTCAGTCAACTTTCTTTATTTTTGCTCCTTCTTTTCTTTCTATTATCTAGAGATGGTTGCAAGAACTATCAAACGAGAGAGAGGGAGTCAGTTTGAATGTGAGGTCATGAAAGGGAAATGTTTCATAAGTTTTCTTAAAATAATTTTATTGCTCAGCCCACCTCCACCCATACTGGACCATCTTCGTCAGCATAGTTCATCAATTAATGATCGTTTAATCTTAAAAGTTTTAGCTTTTTCAAGATTCTTGTTGTTTAAACCTTTATTTTTAGTGAAATTATTTTTACTGTTTAAAAATTGATTTTGTTGAAAAGTACCGGCTATATGTACATATTTATATGTACTTAACTTTATAGACGATGTACATTTGTATCGATTGTCTGTGTAAATCGGGACCCATGGCACTCCTTTGACCCTGAGAAGGAATTGGAGGTCAAATACCAGTTAAGGAATGTGTATGCCTTAAAATACCAGATAAGAAAGACAAAACATGTTTATACAAGTAAACATTTGATGTTTTATAAAGATTAGATACAATGAGAAGTAGTTACTAAGAAAAGGATGATAAGAGGAAGAGGTTGAACAAGTCACGAGTTATTAATATGGCGGCTGAAAAGAAGATTAACAAGAAAAAGATTTAATGATGCTATTTGAAATTATTATTACCTTGCTTAAGGGGTGCTTTAAATAAATTTCCAGAGTTTTTTTGTTTTGTATGGGCACTTTTATTGATAGTACACACATGGACCTCTAGTTCCCTTTGAAGTAATCTCCTCCAGCTGCAATGCACTTGTTGTACCGTTCCAACAACTTTTGATAGGTTCCATCTAAGGTTCTCCTTGAGCTTAAAGAATAACCAATAGTCATAGGGAGCGAGGTTTACACTATAGGCAGGGTGAAGAATTATCTTGATGCTCATCTTGGTAAAATAGATGGAGCACACCTAGGACAAACTTTGCGTAAATCTTTTGCATCTTCAATTCCTTGTGAATAATTGCGTGTACAGTTCCCACACTGACATCAAACTCTGCACATTGTCTCTATAGATTCACGACGGTCCTTAGCTATGAAATTCTTTTATTTGGCCAATCAACTCTAATGTTCTGACTTCCTTACTTCTCCCATACATATCATCATCTCTCACAGACTCCTTGCCTCCTTGAATCTCTTACACTATTCAAAAACTGGTGCTCGATTCATGCAAGATGGTCCAAATGCAATCTAAAGCATTCTATACGTTTCTGTGGCATTTTTTCCAAGTTTAAAAAGAATTTTATTGCATATCGTTCTCCTAAAGTGTCCTCACGTCCAGATTGCATTTTTTAAATTTACCAGCAGTGACAATCAAGCTTTAGTAGGATGTATTCCAATTCTTGCTGTAGCTGTTCATTTGAACCTGAAATTATAAAAATTGGTCAATCATCCCATAAAATGTATAGCAATTTGAATTTTCAAGAGTGATAAATTTAAATGCCGTACAAAAAAAGAAAATGGAAATTTATTGAAGGCACCTCATACAAATCCAAAAGACATTTTATAGTCCTAGAATGATAAATGTGATAAGAAAAATAGTTTTAATATGATTGGATGCTAGGCTGACTGCCCCTTAATCCCTTCGACACGTCAATGCTAAAAGGTCATGCTGTTTCACACAGTTTTGAAAAGACTTGATAGTATGCATTGTGGGAACATGATGAGAATTAGCAGCGAACTGGATGCTAACATATGAGACAAAATGAAAAATCGTCTTTTGCACATGGCTCCACGCATCGTTTCCGTTTGGAAAAAGAAAAATAAGATAACCACAAAAGAATTATCAACCAATGGCAGAGCTCCGCGCCTAAAATAAAGGCCAAAAATATTACAGTCAGTGGGAGCCGATGTTCCCCTATAAAGCGAGGCATTTTTAGAGAAAAGAAAAAAAAGGAGAAAAACATAGGAGGCGAAGACGCCGTGCTGCTAGCTGTTGAGGAAATAAGTCGCCGCTCTCAAGTTAAAAGCCAGGACACATATCACCGACAGTAGCACGACCGGCCACCCACTTACCACCCCCATCGTCCGAAAAGATAAGTACGCTTACGAACATTCATTCTTTGTTAAATTATACAAGCCTACAAAAGTTCTTTCCTTATCAATGCATACACACCTACAAACATCCTACGAACACTTTACCTCTTCTAATTAAAACTGTCATTAATAAATAAAACCGGTTCTCAACCTTCAATATTCGTCTGTCCTTAATTGCATGGAGTCAGATTCTACATACTTCAAACGTTGTCAATTAAATGTATTCTTTGTTGTGACCTCTATGGCCTCATTTCCTTCACCCCTTCTCCATCTATAAACCAACCAAAAAAACCTCCGGGCCATAGCATACAGCTTTCTCACAGGGTTAGTACGATTGAAGTTAAAGTAAAGACAAGACTAAACGAAAAGAACAGAAATGTGAATGAAAAAAAAAAAAAGATAAATCAATAAAAAAGAGCAAAGGTATTTGAATTCTGATAAGTTCATAAAGAAAATGATAAAGAAATAATACGAAGAAAAATTACATTTTCATTTCAACTTGACCTTGTGTAAAATAGTACCCTCATGGGCAATGCTATAATTCTCACAGGAATATTTTAGATTGAAAATGTTGGTTATCTCTACTCAATAATACTGCAATAGCTGATCGTAGCATATGCAACCCTTTTTACATTTTTAAAACTATCAGAATTTTATGGTCGGTAATAAAATCTAACACTGAGTAATAAAGAAAAAAGTAATCGAAACAACAACAACAAAAACAATCATAGGATACAAAATGCTAGACTGATACTACACTATAGTCGATTTATAAATCATTGTAATTATGTTGAACTTAATGTCGTTTCAAGTGAATGAAAAATTAAATTGATAGACAACCCAACAATCATTTATTGGACATAAAAATATTTAGTTCCCGTTCAAATCACCGAACATTAAAAATTAATCTTTTGAAGAATTCGATTTTACGACAATTAACCTATGCTTGTGTTATGAAGTTGAAAAGACTGAATTTCTATTCTACAAAAACTCTCTTCCTCTAGAATTGAAATTTATTTTTATTTTTATTTAATTTCTGGGAAAAAATCTACAAATAACGAATCATAATTTAGACGTAGAAAAAAAGTCACCGAACGTAAACGTTAGATGTGAGTTAGGCAGTAGAAAACCTGAATCGTGACGGAGAGGGTTGTCCTTTCTTTTCTGTAGATTAATCGCGATCACTAAAGAAGACCTCACCAGTGTCCTGCATCTCATAGCGCGTCTGTAGTTGTTTGGTTTTCATATGCTTTGTGATCCTCTATTTCAGACTGTGGCATTTCAAATGACATGACAAGAAATAAACTGGAAAAAAACTACTTACGGACAATACAAACACAACAGATAGATATGTCCACATGCAATCGATTCTTTATGCTATAATGATGAAATCAGTTAATATTATTTGTTCGTTACATACGTGATATTCATCTACAACTTGTTTTAGTAATCAGTTAATCGTTAGCTAAAGAAATTGTGATGTTTATGTTTGAGCGATCAAAACTGCTGTTGTTTTATTTCTTTTTTTTTTCTTTTTACTGATTGGTCACTATTTATAAGATAAAAATTCACTCGAGGATAAGGGTTAATGATGTAGAAAACTGAGGAACAATCAACTGTATTAACTGTATTACTTATGGAGTGGCTTATGGCGAATATTTGTTGACATTGGATTTGAAGACGACCATGTTGTAATCTGCAGGGAAGCAGCTTTGTCCCTAAAATTCTGCCTGGAACATAAGGGAGGGGGAGAAAAGACGAATCCTTAGTGTTAATGTTTTACAAGGAGAAAATAGAAATTGGAACTTAGTCGATGGAAATAACGTTAGGGTAGAGAGAAACCCATTAGATTTCGAAGTTGATTTTGTACTTTGTCAAGACAAGAAAGAATACTGTGAGTAACACCTTTCCAGAAGTGGCAACAGAACTCCTTCTTGAGTATTACATAGGTTATATAATATATCCGGAGCGAGGTATCTTGTCATAGAATAATCCAGCCATTTCTCCAACTTAGCAACAGACTGAAATAGTTTTAGAAAATTCTAAAGGATCAGCATTCGATCAGCATGCATACACATTCTAATAGTGTTGCAGCACCCAAATTTTCAATCTCTCTTAAATAATCATTGCGAACTTTCAGTGTACTCTTTAGGTTTTACTTGTTGAAAGTAAGTACGATAACTCTTATCATGGACCCTTTTATGATTACCTCCCTTTTACGTTGTAATCCCATAATCCCTTTTTACTCCCCGCTTCCTCTTCCTGTCCCCAAAATAAAATATATTTCTCTTTATACCTGTCACATGCGTGTTCGTGTCCTCCTTCAAATCTTCGTTCCAGTTCCTTTTCTCTGTTCACTGAAATGCAACTCACAACAGGTTATGGGCCCAGGATTATGGAAGCCAATGGAACAGACTTTTATTTGACAGAGATGAAACCAAATACGAAATTTGGGAGACAAAATTTTTTATGTCATTTATGCACGCTCAGCCTAAAGACCCCATTTTAGGTATACACCCTAATAGAGACACAGAGAAATAAAGATGCTTATGCCGAACTTGTACAGTTTCTGGACGACAAAGGTTTATCCTTAATAATGAGAGAAGCTACAGATAATGGGAAAAAGCTCTCAAAATATTATGCGAACACTACGTAAGCAAAGGAAAACCAAGTGTAATCTCCTTGTACATCCAACTCACGTCTCTCAAAAAGAAAGGAGACGAAAGCGTCACAGAATACGTGATAAGAACTGAGACAATTTTAACAGCTCTGAGAAATACTGGGAAAACAGTTGACGATGCTCTAATTATCGCCATGATATTAAAAGGACTACCAAGCTGCTACGACCCTTTTTCCATTTATGTGACACACAGCAACAAAGAAATAACATTCCTGGAATTTAAAACAGAACTCCATGGTTTCGACAAAACCTTGAAACATAAAATCTAGTCGACCAGTGACGAAGTGATGAAATTGACATCGTCTTTTTCAGAGAATACGATGGAGAGCCGTTACCACCATGACGAACATGAAATATCGTGCTTCACATGTGGCGGAAAAAGACATTTATCGAAAGAATGTCCCAACAACAAACACAAACAGCGAAAACAGTGGTGTAGTTACTGTAAAAGTAACACCCATAAAAGGGAGTTCTGCTGTTACAACCGAAAAGATACAATGAAAAAGACAGCCGACACCAAAGAAAACTCCTTCACATTCAAAACAGAGGACTGCTACTATACCCGGAACTTAATACTACATACGAACCTACTAGTCGACGCAGGGGCCACTTCACACATTATAACAGACGCAAAGAAATTTAAGAATTTCGACCCAACATTTCGTTCTGAGAATCACTACATGGAGTTGACAGACAGAACTAAAACCAGTGGCTTAGCCTTAAAAAGAGGAGACACTGATGTCTGCCTTTTAGACACGGAAACTCCATTACGACTACCTTAAAAGGGGCACTACTTATACCTTCATATCCATAGGATATATTTTCTCTGAAAAATGCGACCCGAAACGAGTGACAATTATTTTCGAAAAAGACAAGAATATACTAAGACATAAAAACGGAACGAAATTCAAAATACATGTGCACAGCAGACTATACTTCCTAAAAACTATGGAGGAAGGAAATGCAGAAGACAGTTGTCATCAATGCCACGATATCCATATGTGGCATAAAATACTCGGCCATTGCAATTACGACAACATAACAAAACTACCCAATGTGGTCGAAGGGATGAAAATAAAAAATAAGACTGCAAACAAAAACAAAAACTGCAACGTGTGCATCCAAGGAAAATTTCCCCAGAAAAGAAATAAATCTCCCGACAAAAAAGCAACAAATATTCTGCATTTAGTACATTCAGACCTAGCCAGCCCCATAGAACCAGTGGATTTAAATGGAACAAATACGCCATCTCCTTCACTGACGACTTTTCTGGCACCGTATTTGTATATTTTATTAAAAACAAAAGTGATGCCACACTTGCCACTGAAAAATACAGCAAAATAAAAATACTGAGGTCAGATAATGATTCGGAGTTCAAGTCAAACGACTTCGGAAAACTACTCCGCCGTAACAACATAAAACACAAAACCTCAGCACCATACTTGTCTCATCGAAATGGAACGGCCAAAAGAAACTGGCGAACTCTATTCGAAATGGCAAGATGCCTTATCATAGAAAGCGGCTTACCAAAAACACTGTGGAGCTATGCAGTTATAGCATCTGCAGTTATACGGAACAGATACTTCAATAAGTGTCTAAAGCAGACGCCCTACTACAAGATGGCCGGAAGAAAACCGGACTTATCAGTTTGCCTTGCTATGCCTACTCCAACATAAAAAGAAAGCTAGACCCAAGGTGCCAGAGGGGAATCTTTGTTAGATACGACAGAAATAGCCCGGCATATCTTATCTACCACCCAGAAAACGGGAAAGTGTGTAAACACAGACTAGTAAAACTCACTAACAACACCAATGACCAACACACTCAAACACAAACCCACTCATCAAGCGATGATGATGCAAATTTTCCCCTAAGAAACTTAATAAAAAATTTAAAGTCAAGGGAAAACCCTGAACGGTCCAATACCGACAAACAAACAGAGTCTATAGTAGAAACTAGCTGTACGCTAAGATTCCCGACATGCGAGCACAAAATGCCCAGCTACCTAGAAGACTATGGGGTGGGAGCAGCCACGCATTAATCGATACTGACTACTACTACAAGGCCGCACACGGCATACTCCGCACTTACAGAGAAGCTGTGATTTTCCCAGCAACACACCACTGGATCCATGTGATGCAAGAAGAAATTGACCCCCTAAAGGAAAACAACGTATACCATCTAACATCCTTACCCAAAGGCAGAACGACAGTAAGCGGTAGATGGGTGTATATATATATATATATATATATATATATATATATATATATATATATATATATATATATATATATATAGCTGTCCAGTACAATCTAATAGTACCCTGAATGGACGTAAAAACGACGTATCTCCATGCTCCATTTGTCCACGAAATTTGCATGGAACAATCGGAGGGATACGAGACGAAAGGGGAAACAGACGAGAAACTAGTCTGTTTACTGAACAAATCCCTGTATGGCCTGAAACAATCGGGCCAAAACTGAAATCAAACCCTGCACAGCTACTTCAGCAGACACGGCTTTACCCAAAATCTATATGCGCCACAACGGCAAAGAAAGAATTATCATCGTCTTGTGGGTCAATGATTTAATCATTGCTGCCGATAACATCAACTCACTAAACGACACCAAACAGTCGTTAACATCAGAATTTAAAATGAAAGACCTTGGAAAGCTGCACCATTTCCTCAGAATAGACTTCAATATAACAGAAGGTCATATCCAGGTGAACCAAGAAAAAATATGCAACAAAAATACTGGAAAGGTTTGACATGTCCGAATACAAACCTAGGACGACCCCATGCGAGCAAAAACTGGATCTAGCTGATGACATGCTTGACCCCAGGAAATACCGTGAGGTTGTCAGGAGTCTAATTTACCTGTTGATCTGCACCCGACCAGACCTATGCTATATTGTGGGAAAATTGTTGCAATATTTGTCCAAGCCACGAGAAAAACATTGGGTGGCAGCTAAACACATACTGAGATACGTAAAGGGTACGATGCACCACCAACTGCACTATGCGAAAACAAATCACCCTATCCATCTAATCACATACAGTGACGCTGATTGGACATCTGATCAACGAGACAGACGCAGTACATTCGGATATTGCTTTAGCCTAAGCCAGGATGGGCCACCTATTTCCTGGAAGTTAAAAAAGCAACCTACAGTTGCTCTATCCACGTGTGAGGCTGAGTACATAGCGCTGGCAAAAGCCACCCAAGAAGGTCTATACCTTGTGCAACTATTCAAGGAAATGGATCCACACCGAGAACACATCCCCATCAAAATATTCAGAGACAGTCAAAGTGCTATAGTGCTTTCTAAAGATCCCATTCATCGGCAGAAATGCAAACATATCGACATTAAGTACCATTTTATCAGAGAAGCTCTGAATAATAACAAAATGCAAATAATTTACAGACATGATTGCCGACATCATGACAAAACCTCCAACACAGACGAAGCTGAACAAGTTTTAAAAATTTTATTCGGACCCTAAACTGACACTAATCTGTTCTCGCATATCTTTGTTTTTGTAAAAAAGATAAATAAAAATAATATGTTGAGAGCAAGCGGGGGTGTTGAAAGTAAGTATGATAACTCTTATCATGATTAATTTTATGATTACTTTTATGATTACTTTCCTTTTATGACTACTTTCCTTTTATGGTTACTTTTATGATTACTTTCCTTTTACGTTGTAATCCCATTATCCCTTTTTACTCCCTGCTTCCTCTTCCTGTCTCAAAAATAAAATATACTTCTCTTTATACCCCGTCACATACGTCTTCGTGTCCTCCTTCAAATCTTTGTTCCAGTTCATGAAAAAAGAAATTTCACTGAAATGCAACTCACAACATTACTCTTCCTATAACCAGAATAAGCTCTTCTTTCTCCTCGTAAACATTCACAGCAAGAACTCGTTTCACAATGAAGAAAAAGCCTTTCATTTCTTCCTTCATGTTCCGAGGACAAGTGAAACTTCCATAAATAAAAATTCTTCACAAGGGCTTCCATCTGTTGAACACATTATCACAGGACTGCTTTCCTGCAAAGTACAACATGGTCGTCTTCAGATCCAATGTCAACAAATTCCTGTTATGAACTGTCCCAATAAATATTCAAGTTTGGTCCATTCCATCAATCTTTCCAATCCTTTCATAATATTCTTCATCCTCGAAGTTACAATTATTCCATCTCAAACCTTATCCTCGAGTGTTTTGCGGAACTAACAGGTGTCGGTGTTTAGTCTTGCAAATTCAAAAAAAATAATGATAAAATCAAGTGTACAAATGGAGTGAACAATCAAGCAAAAATGACTGAGATGAATGGATAAATTAAATAGAATTTTTTTTTTTAAATTGTAAATAAATGAAAAGAACAGACAGGATTTTTTTCTTTATGAATGGTGAATGATTTTTTTCTTTATGAATGGTGAATGATTTTTTTCTTTATGAATGGTGACTGAGGTAATTAAATGTTTTTTATGTAATGTATAATGTTCTGCAACTGCAGTATTAAGTTTTTTTCATGTAATGAAAAAGACAGTTCTACAACTGAGATATATGTGATAAAGAAAAGAGTTCTTTTTAAGGAAGAATTAAACAATATAAAAGTCCCTCGCTTACTTTAGCGGAGAGATAGAAGAGGGTAAAAAATCCATCTCCATGTGCAAAATTAATTATCGAGAGCGTGCGCATTTAACGTCCACACGGATGGAGTCAATGATGATGTTACAGCATGCTGAATTGTGGTCGACTGATTCGTTTGGGCGCAAAAATGCCCTTTTTATACATTTCAACCGGCTCCATGAAGACCTTCAGAAAAAAAAATTTTTTTAAATTTTTTTTTCTTGTAATCCGATTTGATGAAAAAAATAACATTCTTATGACGTAAGATGATTCTTAAGACGTTCGCGTGAACAGTTTCGCTTATAAGTCCACCGAAATTTCGTGGGTGGAAAAAGACGATGTGCGCACAGGTAATCTTTATACAGTTGTGCGTGTGCAACTGGGTTTTACAGTTGGGGCTACGCGCCACTATTCTGTTTGAGTAGTCTCGGCGCGGCGGCGAGGCTACGATAAGTGGATTTTGACCTTGATAAGTGGTGATTCATTCACAAAGAAAAAAGAGTTGGACTCATATTTTAGTCAAAGTAAAAAAATGCTATTTTGCATATGAAGTGTTTCATTATCTTAATGAGGATGTCAATGGATTAGAAATGACAGAATGATCGATCGGCTTTTACATAATGGCGTCTTTATTATCATAGCAAAACGTACACCAGTAAGGGACGCAACTCGAGACGGTGAAAACTCTTATTAGTCTGCCTCGTTTTTAATATCTAAAACTGAAAATTAGTAGCGTGGGTATTGCTACGAATTTGTCACAGGATTATTACGACTTTGAATAGTAACGGATACAGAGGAAAACAAAGAAAAAAAAATGAAATGTGATAAAGATTAACCAATGGATAAAAAGAGCGAAGATAATTGAATTCTCATAAGAAAGTAGATGAAGTTATGAACACTTGACAAAGAAATAAGATACATTGGTTTTTAAAATAGCAACATTTTTTTTTTTTTTTTTACTTCGGCAACAATAACGAATTAATGAGTCAGGGCGAAACAAATGTTGTTGTTTTTTTTTTGTTTTGTTTTTTTAATTCGCATTTCTTTAATTTCAAATTATTTTTGAAATAAAAAAAAAGCACTCAACTCTATAATAGACACTATCGTGTGTGTGTGTGTGTGTGTGTGTGTGTGTGTGCGTGTGCGTGTGTGTGTGAGCAAGCATATGCATAGCTTGTATATTTCTATTAGGTTGAGAAGAAAGTTCTTGCGGAATTTTCAATTTTGATTTCAAATGATTTGCAAATAAGTTTTCGTTTTAATAGTTTAAATTACAATCGTTTTAAACCAATTATGTTTTTTTCTTCATGTGGTTAAATACAATGACCCCACAACTCAATCTTCACTCTTCAATCCTGCAGTCCAATGCATTTCTGACAGCAATTGCTTCTGCCAAACAAAAAAGACACCCTCTCTCCCAAATACAGGCTTTTTATAGGACAAAACCGTCCAAAGTTATTTGCATACTCTTCCCATGATCTCTAGTCTATAAATAGACGCAGTGGCCATTCTCTTCTTCTTCTTTCACTCTCTGAAGCGGGCGTTGCCAGTGGTAAAAGGTTTGCACGATTTTTTTTTTTTTTTTTTACTACACGCCCCCATGATCATTAAAGATCATTCACATCTCATAATCCCGTGTCCAGATCGGCGCATTGCGTTCTCTTTGCGGTCTCTGCATCGGCACCGGTTCATCTTCATCACTCCCTGCCTCAGTACCACCATCCTCATCACCTAAATGGACCACACGCCTTAAATCTAAAACATGTCGTGGCATTCCATTGACACTTAAGTTGTTTGGGGATTGCACTCCTGTTATCACTCCTCTTCCCTACTGCGTTGTGCATCGGGCATTAGGCGGTTTCACCCAAACTTCTTCTCCTATTTGGATTCTGGCTGGTCCTTGATCATTAATTTCCGGTGACATGTCTCTAGGATGTCTCCATTCGTAATTAAAGATTGCTCTATGTGGTACTGTGTCATCTCTTTGCCCGACCTTAGGGGACATGTTGTACCAAAATGTGGCCTCTTCAGGCGATATTCTTCCTCTCTCAGCTATTGCTTTCACGGTCCGATGATGTCCTCCAGGTCTGTAGGCTGCCCTGTAATAACTTTTAATCTTCCATTTTTTTAGCATCGTCTGAAAGATTTCTGAGTGAAAAACAGTGCCGTTGTCCATTATCACCTCTTTTACTAGACCTCGTTCAAGCATCACCTTTTCTAATTCAGTTGCAACTGCAGATGCGGCTTCCACTCGCAGTTCCTTCCATATCGCCAGTCTACTTGGCCCACAATCAATTATTGATAAGTACGCTCCCCCTCGGTAGTGTGCTATGTCAATAGCTAGTCTCGTCCAGTTCGTTAAAACTCCAATTTCCCCAGGATTATGTATATTTGGGGTAGGATCGATCGATTGACACCGAACACAGTTCTTTACTATCATCTGAATTTCTTCCCGTTTTACATTCGGATCCACTTGCCTCACCAAATATAATGTTCTCTCCACTCCCATGTGATGCATGTCATGCAACTCTTTAATTTCTCCAATTCCAAGACAGCATATCGGCGCCTCCTCTTTCTCAATTAACCACTGTTTTTTTATCCGTGTTAGCGCATCTGCCTTGTTTCTTTCAGAAGGCACAAACACTGCTTTTATTTGCAGTTTCAATTCAGACATCAACTCTCTAAGCATCCCTAATCTCCGCTTTATTATCACTTCTCCGGCACCCTTTGTTCGTATTCTGCCACTCTCCTCCACAGTAGAGTTCACCCAACTGAGTACAGTGGCTGAATCAGTTCTTATTTCAATATTTGTCAGTCTCCATTTGATAGCTAAATTGACACCCTTTAGAACAGCATCTAATTCAGCTATGTTAATGTGATTAAAGTCATCACTTTTCCTCAGCCAAGTTGCATCTTCCGCCACCACACCGCCAATCTCGACAACCACGCCAGTTGCAACATTGCTTGCATCACACCACACGACTCCTGTGCTCACTTCAGGTATGTGCCAAGCGCCATTAACAGGGTCTTCTTTTTTCACCTCAGCTAGAACCTCCTGCATCACTTTCATGGTTCTGCAATCAACTTTTTCTTCCCAATCCATTCCATTTGCTCTTCTTTTCACATAACTGCATGCTAATCGCAGCCATCCAGCAGTGGCCATTCTCTTCTTCTTTCTTCTTTCACTCTCTGAAGCGGGCGTTACCAGTGGTAAAAGGTTTGCACGATTTTTTTTACTTCAGAACCTTGAATACTAGATGAAAAAAAGTAAATTCGCACACTTTCCTTATTTCAATTCAAGTTAGACTGAAAAGGGGCCGAAACAGCTCGCGATATCAACAAAACGTTTGGCCCAGGAACCATTACTGAATGCAGAGCACAATGGTGGTTTAAGAAATTTCGTGGTGGTGATGAGAGTTTTGAGCGTAGTGGTCGACCATCGGATGTTGACAACGATGAATTAAGAGCCTTAGTCGAAACTAATCCAAGCACAATTGTTTGAGAACTTGCTTCTGAAGTAGAGGTGACGTATACGGCGAGTTCCAACCACTTGAGATTGGGAAGACAAAAAAATTTTATATATGTGTGCCTCACGAATTGAACGAAAACCAAAAAAAATAAATAAAAACGCTGTTATAAAGTGTCATCTTCCCTTCTTTTACGCAACAAGAACGACCCGTTTCTCAAACAGCTTGTGACTTGCAATGAAAAGTGGGCTCTTTACAACAACCGACCGATGCTCAGCTCGGTGGTTAAGCACCCGAAGCCAAAGTTGCACCAAAAGAAGGTCATGATGACTGTTTGGTGGTTTGCGACCAGTCTCACCCATTAGTTTTTTTGACTGCAGGCGAAACCATTACAGCGGGGAAATACTGTCTGCAAATGAATAAAATGCATCAGAAACTTTGACAACAACACCCAGCATTAGTCAACAAAAAAATCCCAATTCGCCTCCATGACAATGCCCGACCGCACATCTCTAAACTGACCCTGCAGAAGTTGAACAAATTGGACGATGAAACTCTGCCTCATCCTCCATACTCTCCAGACCTCTCACATATTGACTACCGCTTTTTCAAGCATCTTAACAACTTTTTGCATGAGAAATGCTTTATAAACCTAAGCGATATAAAAAACGCCTTCAACGACTTCATTGGCCCCAGAACACAAGATTTTTATATTATTGGCATAAATATACTTGTTTTACGTTTGCAAAAGTCTATTGATTCTGATGGTGATTTTGATCAATAAATTTTTATTTGAGCAGAGATATATTCATCTAAATTTAAAAGTTAAAAAAACGCAAAAACTTTCTTGTCAACCTGATATGCACAGTAACTTAGCCCACAATATATAGAGAACCTACTGTTTTTATGAAATTATAAGATCAAAGTGTAGTATCTGTTCTGGCAGATACTGCAAGCTATGACTAGCTATGACTAGCAAAGACCAGATGTGGGGGCAACCCCACATGCCTGACCTTTAACCAGCTCCCATTTCCCACCTCTCGGGAGCTGGTCCCCTTTTTCCCTTCCCCCTCCCTTCACTCCTCACATTAAAAATCGGCCTTGTGCCTAATTTGCTCGGTGGGGGAGCAAATAAATACCATCTGTTCTTCAGATGCTACACTTAAATATCTTGTTCTCTGTCAGTGGAGGAGAAATCCTTCACGACTGAGACAATTTTTACTTTTGTTCCTTTTCTCCACGTTACAAAACGACCCTGGTGTCTAACTATCCCATGAGGAGGCATTGTAAATAGGAGCTTGAATTGAATTTTAAAATGAAAAAGTCAAGTATCATAGTTTAATTGTGCCCTAAACAAAAAGATTAATTTCGAAAAGTTCCCCTGTCTTATCAAAGAACCTACTGTTGATTTTATACACCTGGTCTTTCTACTTGTGCGGTGATAAAAATTCTCAAATGAATTTTGTGATGTTAGGCTGTATCAGAGTTAATTTTGGTCAAAATCAGACTGTTCCTTCTCTAATTGGATTTTTTCGATTATCGATTTTCAATACTTATCGGAGGCATTCCGATAAAAAACCTATATAAAAACACTTCCAGACACATAAAGTACATTTGTATAAAATTTCAAAACAATAGACTTAGCCGTTTCAGAGTCCATAGTCTGTCTGTCTGTCTCGCTCACACACACACACACACACACACACACACACACACACACACACACACACACACACACACACACACACACACACACACACTCTCACAGTGCCTTATACTCGTATCTATCGTGAGACTACTTGAGATTTATCAGTTGTTTACGCAAAGAGGGTAAAAAAGAAGATTAATCTCTTCATGAAAATAGCTCCGATTTTTCTGATATTTTAACAATATATATTGGACATCAATTAATAAATATTCCCAAAGTTTTAGTTTATTTATTTTTAAAGGTTTTAAGATGCTTAATATGGGCACAATCTCTCATTTAAACATTTAAGAATTATATTAAATTGTATCATAGTCATTGGACAGTAATTAAGCAAAATTAAGCTGAATTTCTTATGTGACTTAAAAGTGTAGTATCTGTTCTTCAGATGCTGCACTTCATTTTCTTGTTCTCTTTCGGTGGAGGAGAAATCCTTCACGACTGAGACAATTTTTATTTTTGTACCTTTTCTCCACGTTAAAAAACGACCCTGGTGTCTAACTCTGTCCCGTGGGGAGGCATAGTAAATAGGTACTGAACATTTGTTTCATGGATGACACAGATTTCTACAATACCAGAATTATAAATTATAATAGTTGTTCATTCGGGCATTTATAAGGGCAACTTTCTAGAACCAAGCCATTAAAATATGAAATTTTCATTAAAAATACGAAATGATACTAACACATTAAATGTGTGCTTTTTTAAAAAAAAATAACTGTTTTACTAAATATGTACGACTAAAAATTATGTACGGTCAATGTATGACTAATTGCTGCTGTTGCTGATTAAAGCAACTTCGACACAGGCGATCAGCTGGATCCGTTAGCATAAAATATCGTAAAACAATCTTGTAATCTATATCTATCTATCTATCTATCTTCTATACTCCTATAAATTCGTTTTTCTTTTCTGTGTATTGATATTTATATTAAAAACCCTCTTTTCTATTTATTCAAAAAGAAAACACAATATTCTTATATATGGGTTGTGGAAATTGCATTCACTGGCAAAATATCTAGCTGATTTGCATATTCTTTTAAACATTCATTTTAATTAATTCCTTATTAGTTTTTTTCGGTTTTCTTATGGGATGATCATCTTTAGTTAACTATTACGTGTAATTCTATTCATGCAGATATTCTACATGATTTATACTTGCATAATATTTGTGTAAAATCTTTACAGTAAACAAAAAATTGTTTCCATATATATTTATGTATACATATATATTTTTGTTTAATCTATTAGTCTATCTATCTATATATCTATAAAAGTGAAAGTGTCTGTGTGTCTGTCTGTCGGTGTACATTTCCCTACGCAATAACTCTGTCAATTTTAAGCCTACAGACTAAAAATTTGAAATACAGGGTATTGAGATTTGGGAAAATCTTTGTGATTGGTTTTCAGCCAGAAATTTGGCTCTTAAGGGGTCAAAGTTCAGTGACCTTTGAGAATTCCGACAATTTTTGGTCTAAACACTTGAAATTTTAGATATAGGTTCCTTGGACATGGATCTAACTTAATAACTTGATTTGAACTCAAAACAATAAATTTTAAGGGGTCATAACAGGGGTCAAAGTTAAAAAGATTTGACCTCTGCGGTCTCTACCTAATTACTCAGACAATTTCTGGTCTAAACATTTGAAATTTTACATAAAGGGTAATCAGAGATCGGGCAAACTTTTTCATCGGTTTGAGTCGAAAATTTTTAGTTACCAATATATAAATGTATGTATGTATGTTTGCATGTCTGCCTAAAACTTTCGACAGAGGCGACGGATTTTACCAAGATCAGTATCGTTTTGAAGTTCGACCTTTCATACGACAAATATGGTAAAATTGGCTAAAAACATTAACATCTTCACATCTTCACCTTCAACTAGGCACTTTTCTACAGCGGGAGGCGCGTTTTTCGCCGGTATTTTTGAAAGATATCCTCTCCTTTCGATTGTCTAGCCTTAATGTAAACATAAGTCACTTCTGGTTTGGCGGTGGTCGTAACCGCAAAGACATCAGGTTTTTTCCCCATTCTTTTCCTCCTTCGGGTTACGGGTTCGAGCCTGCCTTTCTACTACCACTTTTTTTTTTTTTTTTTTTTTTTGCTGAGCATACACATACAAACACCCGGGCAACACCGGGTTGAAATGCTAGTATATCTATAAAAGTGAACGTGTCTGTGTGTGCGTGTGCGTGCGTGTGTGTGTGTGTGTGTGTGTGCATTTCTCTAAGCAATAACTCTGTCAATTTTCAGTCTAAAGACTCGAAATTTGATATACAGTCTACTGAGTTTTGGAAAATCTATGTGATCGGTTTTCAGCCAGAAATTTGGCTGTTAAGGGGTCAAAGTTCAACAACTTGACTTTTGAGAACTCTACCAAACTCCTCTAACAATTTTTGGTCTGAAATTTTACATAAAGGGTAACACTTTAAATTTTAGATATAGGTCCCTTGGACATGGATCTCACTTAATAACTTAATTTGAGCCAAAAATAATAACTGTTAAGGGGTCATAATAGGCGCCAAAGTTTAAAAAAAATGGACCGTTTTTTTGTTGTTGTTTTTTTTTTTTTTTTTTTGCTCAGCAAACACCTGGGCAACGCCGAGCTGAAATGCTAGTAGATCTATAAAAGTGAAAGTGTGTGTGTGTGTGTGTACTATTTGACCTTTGAAAACTCCTCCGCCAATTTTGGATCTAAACACTTCAAATTTTAGATGTAGTTTACTTGGACATGGATCAAACTTTTTAACTCGATTTGAACCCAAAACAATAAATGCTAAAGGGTCAAAATTGGGGTCAAAGTTTAAAAAAAATTGATCTCTCTGCCAATTTTGTGTCTAAACATTTGAAATTTTACATAAAGGGTATTCAAACATCTTTTTAATCAGCTTCTGGGCGCGAATTTGGCTGCCAAGAAGTCAAAGTTGAAAGAGTTGACCTTTGCAGACTCTACCAAACTCCTCTGCCAAATTTTGGGTCTAAACATTTGAAATTTTAGATGTGGTTTACTTGGACATGAGTCAAACTTTTTAATATATATATATATATATATATATATATATATATATATATATATATATATATATACACACATGAAGTTATGAACAATACATAGGACCCAAGTAAGGCTGGGATGAAACTGCTAGTAAACCATAAAACAAATTTACTTAGAAGTTTAGAGAGGTTATTTTTGACAAATATCTTTTTACATCCATACCTAAAAAGATATTTACTCATAAATAAAACTCACAATTTTTATTACACGGACGATCTACTGAGTCTCTTAGCACAAAAAATGTTATTAAAATAAACATTTATTATTGTACATGCAATAACCCTTATCCCCGAGCGGCCTCCGGGCCTTGATAAGTGGTGACTTCCTTGTAAAAAAAAATAAATAAATAAAAATTTTTTTAAAATAAAACGATTTAGTCGTGATTATTTTTGGCAAATTCTAAAAGACTGAGACTTTTTTGTCAACCTAGTGTGCCACTTTTTTTTTTTAATCTTTGTAAAAAAAAATGATAAACAAATTTATTTCTTTATGACTAAACGAATTTAGTCAGTCACAACTTTCAGCCGAAAGCTTTTCTTTTTTTTTTCTCGGCAAATTAAATTTTACAAGTGACATTTTTCTTTAAAATTTGAATTTTTCAACACTAAAAAATTTTTTAACACTAAAAAGTTTTGTAACACTAAAATTTTTTTAATTTTTTAACACTAAAAAATCTGTAAAAAGTAGAAGTCTTTATCATTATTATTGACTATTGCTTGTTTGTTTGTTTGTTTTTTAATTAAACTTGAAACTGTCGAAGTTGCTTGGACTAATTAAACCCTTAACAATTGACAATTATTTTCTTCCAATACAATGGTGCCAAATAATTATCTCAGTCTATAACGGTAACTATGACCCGCGGGATAATCGTTATTGCGCATAGCAACAAATTTTTCTGCACCTTCTCTCAGCTACTTCTTTTCTTACAATTATTTCTAACTTCTCCAAACTTTTGTCTATTTGTAAGATAAGTCTGCGGAATACATGCTGCCTTTGAGTGATAGCAAGGTACAAACAAGTGATAGCAAGGTACAAACAAGTAATAGCAAGGTACGAATAAATGATAGCAAGGTACGAACAAGTGATAGCAAGGTACAAACAAGTGATAGCAAGGTACGAATAAATGATAGCAAGGTACGAACAAGTGATAGCAAGGTACAAACAAGTGATAGCAAGGTACGAATAAATGATAGCAAGGTACGAACAAGTGATAGCAAGGTACAAACAAGTGATAGCAAGGTACGAATAAATGATAGCAAGGTACGAACAAGTGATAGCAAGGTACAAACAAGTGATAGCAAGGTACGAATAAATGATAGCAAGGTACGAACAAGTGATAGCAAGGTACAAACAAGTGATAGCAAGGTACGAATAAATGATAGCAAGGTACGAACAAGTGATAGCAAGGTACAAACAAGTGATAGCAAGGTACGAATAAATGATAGCAAGGTACGAACAAGTGATAGCAAGGTACAAACAAGTGATAGCAAGGTACGAATAAATGATAGCAAGGTACGAACAAGTGATAGCAAGGTACAAACAAGTGATAGCAAGGTACGAATAAATGATAGCAAGGTACGAACAAGTGATAGCAAGGTACAAACAAGTGATAGCAAGGTACGAATAAATGATAGCAAGGTACGAACAAGTGATAGCAAGGTACAAACAAGTGATAGCAAGGTACGAATAAATGATAGCAAGGTACGAACAAGTGATAGCAAGGTACAAACAAGTGATAGCAAGGTACGAATAAATGTAACAATACAAACAAGAAAGAAGCAAGAAACGACCATTAAGAAGACAAAATAATTTATTGAGAAAAAAAGTTTAAAAAAAAAATAAGATGCAAAATGTTCACTCCCGTGAAATTTGTCCCTTAAGTAACTATAAAAGAAAAAACATTTGAGAGACAGTGCAGAATAGAAGAAAGAAAGAAGGAGATAGATAGAAAGGAGACACTTACTGAAACACTTTTTGCAATGGATGTCATTTTATCTTTTTACATTGGGACGGAAATAAGTCAAGAGAAGTTACTTTCCCTTAACCGTCGTCAATATCTCGTTTTTGCCTTAGAGTAAATAAATTCATGATAGTCCTTTGTAGATGACGAAAATAAACCCTTGAATGTTCAATCAAAGTTCTTTTGGTAATTCCCACAGTTTCGTCTCTTTGGCAGCTGAGTTTCCACTACCTCGCTTGGCGGATTTTACTTTCTTTATCATGCTCACCAAAGTTGACTTTCCATTTGTAATCCAGCTAATCTTAGCCATACAGTATTTCAACCTTGTGTTAGGCCATCAAAATAATTTCTTCATTGCTAGAGGAAATATTCTGTTTTTTATCATCTCCAATGCATGAACGTTACTGATTTTTGTCTTTACTGACATGTCATACTTCTTTGACTTTTTATAGTCTCATCACGACATCTGGATAATCATAACCTTCGTTTGGTTAGCTTATCTCGAAACTTTCTTGACTTCCAACTGTTTTAAAGTCCAGTTAAGACTATTTTCAATTTTTATGTCTTCTTTTGACAGAGACAAACTTCACATATCCCACACCAGTGGACGGCAAATCCCCAACTGACGAAATATCGTAAATCTTAAAAAAACAAGCGGGAACTTCCCAAACCAATCAACGAATACAATTCAGTCATGTGATACAACATCAAGCATCATCACATAAGAAATAGATAGAAAGAGTAAAAAAGAAGAAAAAGAAAGGAAGAAAGATTAAACAAGAATAAAATTCAGAAGTTACTAAAAAATGTATAGAGTCGCAAAAATTAGGGACTCGTGATTTCTCGAAAATTTATAACGGCATAGTAAAAAATGGATCAATCAACAATTCCTCCACTATCCAACAATCTGGAGATTGTCTGCACGGCAACCGAAAAGGCAAGTCTGCTTACCCAATGGCTTGCTTTTAACTCCACTTTAGACCCAACTAATGCTGTTTTCAATTTACTTTGCCGCAATGCTTGTTTATGCTTTTAAAAACACTGATGCTGCATTTTCGAGCTTCTGCTGTTCAATCTTTGATATTTGAGTGAAAACTCAAAAACCTTCCATTTGTGAGTTGTATGCAGATGACACAGATTTTGTTGCACATATAAGGGAGAACATGCAGTTAGCAATGGATGGATAATTTGCAAGCATTCGAGAATTTACCCATTCAAAAAACGTTATGTATTCACCTCCAACTAGTGTGCCATATGTGAAACCCACTATTCTGTTTGATGGGAGGAGATTGAAGGTCACTGATACCTTTAAATATCTTGGGAGTCTGCTGAGTAGAGAATGGAACCTTAGGTGCTGAAATAACTCACAGGAAAATAATTATGCGATTTTCATTTTATTTTAATATTAAATTAAAATAGCTGCCATCATAGAAGATAATGTTTTTTTGGTTGTTGTTTTTATTTTGTAAGCAAAATGGCCAAGATTGGAGATTAAGTGGTAAAATACTCTCGATCCCTATATCACATAAAATACTCTCGATCCCTATATCACATAAAAGGAACCAAATTTTCCTAATCATTATTATGTTACTATTGTCAGAAATTGCATGATTTGAAATGCGAACTTTCATTGATTGATCAGAATTTGATGTCATGTTTTATTACAATCTTTTGATTGGCTGATTTAAATTTGAATCCCACGCAGACGCGGGATGTTCAAAACAAAAAAAAACTTCAGTTTGTATATATATTTCTTACTGGAAGGACCATGTTTAGGTCTCTCCTTCAAACATTCATGGACTCGTTAATTTAAGGGCGACTAGAGCCCTCTCTTCTCTCCTCAGTGAGACTATTTTACCTAACTAATTAGGTTTCATTCCTCGATCATTTTTTTTTTAAATCGGCTAAAAATGCTGATATTGAAATTAACTATTCAGCGGAACTAATCGACCCCTTTCTTTTGGAATCATAATTGAATGGATCCATTTACCAAGAACACTCAAACTCCATGCAGTAGAGATTTAACTAACACTTCTTATGAAGAATCACCTACCAGACTTGGCCGAAATGCAAAATGATGCAACGATTTTGCAACTCAGAAGAAAGACTATTGGTTTTTATCATATCGGGTAAATTTGCCTTTCATTCATTGTGTCAATTTCTCTCTGCCAGTTAGTCCTAAATTATGTGAGATTAAATTTCTCACACTATGCCAACAGTATATAAACAACTAGCAGGACTCGTTAACTAGCGTTGCCCAGTGTTAGTATCCCCTCTTTCCATGTACAAAATTAAAGTACTTCTATTGGTGTTGTTGTTGTTGTAGCCCAACCAGCAACCTCTTCACTTTTAGAACGGCTTTCAAATATACATAAAAGCAAACTGCAATTGTATTTTGGTTTGTGACATATGTGGGTTTATAAATAGAAGCAAAACATTTAATATTAGTTATTTGCCTTACGAGCCCACAGGTGTAAAAGAAAAGTTAAAACATTAAGCAACCCCTTATTGAAAAGTGCAAATAGCAGTTAGTACCGTGTCAAGCAAACAAAAAAAGTTAAAAAAAAAAAAAAAAAAAAAAAGTTACTGGTAGTTCCCAGGTGCGAACGTGGAACATGGAAAGCTAAGTAGAAAAGGAGGCGAAGAAAAGTAAACACTTTTAGCGAATTGTAAGTGTGTTGTGTCGTGGAACAACAGTGAAAATAAGAACAATCAAGTCGAGGTTCGGTTAAGGAACAAGTATATTAACAATAATGTACAAAGATAGGAAAGCGTGTATATCTGCTGGGCACTTGGCTAACAGTTGAAGTGCAGTCGCATCTTTCTCACCGGTGTTGGAATTACTATCGCTATTTATAGTGCTAATCGGTGTAAATTCCTCTGTTCAAGGAAGGCCGGTAATAACAAAGTGGCTTTGAATTAACCCTTATAACACGTTAATGAATTAGTGACATAAATAAAAGTATAACACCGCTGATTTCTCTTTACCTCTCTCCCACTCTCTGTATCTGTCTATCTCTAATTGTCTCTCCCTCGCAATCTCTCTGTCTCTCTCTGTCTCTCTCTCTTAAATAGAGTAAACGAAATATTATAATTATGAAGCAAAGGAAAAGTAAAAGAATCAATGTATAAATATAATGTTTTTAATATTACAAATTAATGTGTCTAAAATGTCGTTCTATAGCACAATAAGGTATTGCTAATAATGTAAACATAATAAATTTGTATGTGCCATCTGCTGTTGTAAACCTACTGTATTTTGGTCCAGAGGGGGAAAACTGCGCCTCTTTTATTATATATAGGGATAATATCGGTATTTTAGAATTTAACAGTTTTAAATAGGCAAAACTTCTTTTTCAAAAATAAACAATATAAACCAAACTTTAAAAAAAGAGTAAACACTTTTTATTTATTTTTAACAATAAACAATATATATATAACTTTAAAAAATTTTTTTAAACAATATAAACATTTTTTGTTTTTAATTTTAAACAATATAAATAAAACTTTTTATAATTTAAAACGGTAAATTTTTACTTGGTTCCCATCTTAACATTTTCCTTTAAATGACAACTTTTGAAGGTTTTCAGGTATGCTGAAAACAAATATTGCATTGAAATTTTCCGCAAATAAGTAGTTTTCCGGATATTAAGCAATTTCATTTCTTATGTTATTGCTGGTGGCCATAGTTGTATGCAAAAATATGCGTGTTTGTGTGTAGAAATTGTTTATTTTTTAAAAAGAAGTTCTGCTAATTTAAAACTGTTAACTTCTGAAGTACTGATTTTTTACATATTGTTGGGATAGTAATGTAACAGAACACTATGGCGGACATTTGGTTCCTTTTATATGATATAGGGATCGAGACTATTTTGCCACCTAATCTCTCATCTTGCCGCAAAATGTCCTGTAATGTATGTAACATGTGCAGACAGAGTAGTGTCCCTTGAACTAAGAAACCAACTAACATCTGGGTTTCACTACGCATGTGCAAACGCTATTACAGTAGTATCATCGTGTAAACAACGACTAATAAAACGAGTTTAAATCTACCTTTCATCTTGTGAGTTTATTACAAATTGGCGACGAGGATTCGAATAAAAAACGAATTATGGCTACTTTCGGTCGTTTGGAATCGTTTGATAGTACAAGTGAACAATGGGATCAATATATCGAACGTCTGGAGAACTTTTTCGAAGCAAACGAGATACCCGACGATACAGCTCACGTGAAAAAGAGGAGAGCGATTCTTTTATCAGTTTGTGGGAGCAAGGTATATAAACAAATATCAAGTTTATTAGCTCCAGAAAAACCGAAAGATAAAGAATTTGACGAACTGGTCAAACTCATGCAAAATTATTTCAGCCCAAAGCCGTCTGTGATCGTTCAGAGAACTAAGTTTTATACGAGAAACCGCCAACCAGGCGAGTCGATCACAGATTATGTGGCAGAATTAAGAAGCATGTGTGAAGATTGTCGTTTTGGAACGTTTTTGGACGAAATGCTACGGGATAAACTCGTAGTAGGAGTAAACGATGACAATATTCAGAGGAGACTACTAGCAGAGAAAGACACAATAACTTTTAACGAAGCTTTCAAAATAGCGGTCAACATCGAATCTGCCTCCAAACATTTACGAGATATTCAAACAAAAAAAATAGAAGTAAACAAAATTTTCACACCACCACGGAGGCAGACCAAAAAAATAAAATATGAGACCAGATCGAATGAAAGGTCGGAAGAAGAGTGTACTCGTTGTGGAGCAACACACGAAACAAGTAAGTGCCCTTTTAAATATGTCATGTGTCACTACTGTAAAAGACAAGGGCACATGGCAGAGAAATGTTTTAAATTAAACATGAAAAAGAAACCCCCCAATAGGTTAGAAAAGAAAAAAATTCAGTGAGGCAAATAGAAGTGGAAGCCACAGACTCGGATAATTCCGAGGAAGTTTATACCATAAATAGGATCAGAGTGCCACTGGAAAAAGTAGACCCCTATTGTGTAGACATCAACATTTGTGACAAGAGGGTTTCTATGGAGATAGATACAGGAGCATCTGTAACGATAATGGGACTAAAAACGTGGAAAAAAATAAACAACAAAAAGTTGCTGGAGCCCACAAAAGTGCGTCTTAGGTCTTATACGGGAAATTGCATCCAGGTGATTGGACAAACAAAAGTTCCAGTGCAGTTGGACAGTCGTCGGGTGGAATTACCGTTAATTGTGGTAGCAGGGGATTCACCCACACTCCTGGGAAGAAACTGGCTGCAACATGTGAGGTTGCTATGGAAGGAGATTTTTAAGGTGCAGACAATAAAGGAGACTGACCAAGACAAATTGAAAAAAATATTAGCAAAGCATGAGGCTGTGTTCGATGGGAAGTTAGGTCAAGTGAAAGGAACCCAGGCCAGTTTGTATATAGACCCAGAGGCGAAACCCAGGTATTTCAAACCAAGGTCAGTACCCTATATGCTGAAGAAGAAAATAGAAGAGGAATTAGGAAGACTGCAAAAAGAAGGAACAATTTCACCAGTTGAATTCTCTGAATGGGCTACACCAATAGTACCCATTTTAAAAGCGGATCAGTCTGTACGTATTTGTGGGGACTATAAAGTGACAATCAATCCAGTCACTAAATTGGATAATTATCCAATACCAAAACAGAAGATCTGTATGCGACATTGGGTGGAGGTGAAGCCTATACCAAGCTAGATTTAAGCCAAGCTTACCAGCAATTACTGATGGATGAAAAATCTAGAAAATTAACAACTATCAATACTCATAAAGGCCTTTTCATGTACAACCGACTATGCTATGGATTGAAATCAGCCCCAGGAATATTTTAGAGAACTATGGAAAACATTTTGCAGGGCATTGAAAATGTAATTGTTAGAATTGACGACATTCTACTGACAGGCAAAACCAGGAAAAAACACTTAGAGACCCCGGAGGAAGCTTTAAACAGGCTAGAAAAAAGTGGAATTAAATTAAACCGGGAAAAATGCAAATTTTTAGTGCCCGAGGTATTATATCTTGGTCACATAGTAAACAAGGAAGGCATAAAACCTGCAGAGGAAAAAGTGAAATCGATCAAGCAGGCACCATGCCCAACATCGGTAAAGGAGCTACAAGTTTTTCTGGGGATGATAAATTATTATGCCCAGTACATTCCGAACATTTCAAACAGTCCAGGTAGCTTCAGTCCGGACCAGGAAACAACAAATGGAGTGGGGAATACACAGTAGGAGGCCCCAGTAAGAGAAACCATTAGATGTAGTGAAAGAACAAAAAACAAACTGAAGCACTTGAAAGACTATGTCACATAAACAAGTAATTCGGAACTATGGGTGGAGGGATGTAATGTATGTAACATGTGCAGACAGAGTAGTGTCCCTTGAACTAAGAAACCAACTAACATCCGGGTTTCACTACGCATGTGCAAACGCTATTACAGTAGTATCATCGTGTAAACAACGACTAATGAAACGAGTTTTAAATCTACCTTTCATCTTGTGAGTTTATTACATGTCCGTTTCCTTGTGTTGTCATATCAACGGTATGTGTTGGTTGCACACGGGACTGTTGAAAAAAAATCTCTCCAGAGTGAGCTTTTTTAGCATGTAATAATGTTAAAAGGATACTTGTTTAGTTTAATCAAGACTTAAAAAATAAAAATATTGAAAAAAAATATATTGTTATGGAATTAAGTTCCCATAAAAAATTTCACTTAATTTGATCAAAAAGTTTTTTTTTTACAGAAGAAAATCAAATTTTAATGAAATCAATCGTATCCCACCATCTTGCCTATTTCGCATGTCAAAATTTGACGAGATTATTTTGAAACATGGGCAGAAAAAATACCGAGATAAATATTTTCATTTTTTTTTCACTTATTTTACAGAGTTTCTCTGTCCTTCTTTAACCCCATTTTCATTTTGTCTGTTGTTAATTCCTTTTTCGTTTCAAGGCACCCCCTCGTCCGCAAAATAAGCAAGATAGCCACGATACACTCGATCTCATTAAAATTTGATTTGCCTCTGTAAAAAAAAAAACAACATGAGCAAATTAAGTGAAATTTTTTTAGGAGAACTTAATTTCATAATTGATACGCGCAATATAATTTTTTTATCAATATTTTCATTTTTTAATGTCTTGATTAAACTAAAGAAGTACCGTTAAGAGAATTGGTAAAAGCTCTTAGATGCACTGTTAATAAAATAAAAAATTTGAAATAAAAAAACTGTATTGAAATTATGTTAAAGTACAAGTATTTCATTAAAAAAAAATCATTATGTATATATATATATATATATATATATATATATATATATATATATATATATATATATATATATATATACTTTGGAATAGTTTTTATTTAACAATCAGTGGTTATGTAAACGTGAGATTGTAGGTTTACAAAATATTACTGGCAATAAGATTCTATAAGTTATCCCATCTAAATCAAAAATTGCTCGATATGCAAGATAGAGCAAATAAATTAAATTGTAATTCAATGAATTTCAAAAAACTCTCATTGAAATGAAATGAAGTGGTTGAGTTTCATATCAAAGAATTTTTATTATTCTAAGCAAGACAAAGAATGCTTTAGAAAATTAATCTCCTTAACCTATAGGGTTTCGATGTCTACCATCTCATCAGAGGAGAGAAAATATTAGCAAATAGTTATAAAGGTATGCATCCTATTTGCTAAAGTCAGTGAGACATGGAAAGTTAAAGTGAAAATAATACATTTGTCAGAAGTCCTGTAGCAGGAGGATTTGTAGAAAAAGGATATGAATGTTTTTGTTGATCCAACTTGCTTGGTAAAATCCATATTATAGGTTCTTTACATCCGTTTGGTAATAATTTCCAAGCCATATACTGGGTAATCCGCATAGCTGTGTATATATCCGAATTCAGGCAAGTGCTTATTTAAATTTGTTTCAGGTCCATCGAAATAATTCAGAGTCTGGTGGAAACCTTTTCATTAGAAGTTTATATTATTTTTAGTGGGGCGAAGTGTTAGGGAGATTAGGTAGTGGTAAGTGGTAGGAAGTGGGGTGAGACATATGTGCATATTCATCCTTATATACACATGAACACACATATACAAACACACACATACACACAATATACATATGTATGTATACATACAAAAGTACATACACACACATATATACTTACATATACACATACATATATATAAAAAACATATATATACCTATACAGACATAAGCACACATATATGTACATAAATAGATATCTCTTCAAGTAAAATCAAAGAATCATAAAGTTTGACCGGTCGCTTTATTGAGGTCAGGAGGGACTTAGTTCGGGGGGGGGGGAAGAGAAGAGGAGGAACAGAAGAATATAGAGATAAGAACAAAAACCAAAATAAAGCTATAAATAAAAATAAAAAGATGGGCCAAATACGTAAATGGAA
This sequence comes from Euprymna scolopes, assembly GCF_053919585.1. Lineage (NCBI taxonomy): Eukaryota > Metazoa > Mollusca > Cephalopoda > Sepiida > Sepiolidae > Euprymna > Euprymna scolopes. The sequence continues at coordinate 68,614,204 of NC_136523.1, read as the reverse complement.
TAATTCTTTTTTTCCGGATTTTTCCTAGTTTCATCTCAAACCTCATTGTCAGTTTAAATCGTATTTGTTCTGTCAACTCAAGTTATATATACTGCCCACGAGGTTCTAATTATTATTAATTTTATACGTATCTATATTTCCCTTTGAAAGAGGATTGACATAAAGTTTAGAATATGCTAATGTTTATGAGCTAATTGTGAAATTAATTCTAATTTTATAGATGGAACGTTTTATCTTTATTTTATGATCCTTCTTACGGTAATAGTTCAATGCTAAATAAGTTAAAACAAAGGTAATAAAGTACTGATAATACCTTACTGAAAAACGTTTAAAATCAGTAATATCCATAACCTTATGCTATTTAATAATATTTAACTGGGGAAATTTTCTACAGCTGCATTTCCAATATATACAAAGTTACCTATAAATACTTGAATACATCTACACACACACACACACACACACATACATCTACACACACACACATATACATATATATACATACATACATATATATATATATATATATATATATATATATATATATATATATATATATATATATATATATATATATATATAAACATATCTACACATACATTTATATACATACACACGTACATATTCATGAACGCGTTCAATATATATTTTTTACATACACGCAACCATACAGTTTATACACACATACGCTCACTTATTCTATATATACTTACATCTAAGCCCGCATATACCCATATATAACACGTGTTCAATATATACCCAGATCTACCCTCATAATGCAAAAAAAAATAATATATTTAGACATAAAAAATGTTTTTAGACACAAAAAAAAAAAAATGTATACCATTATTTAACACTATTAATTATAGCAATAATTAGTGTATGTAACTTACCTAAGTTTATCATAGATATTTTTTTATTTTTTAACTCTTACACTGCTAATTTAACATTAATAAGATGAAAAAAGTGGGATTGTGTAACTATGGTTATAGAATTTTATTAAACTAGTACCGAACAGGGATGACGCATCAATGAGTATAGTTCTTTCTTGTTTATACGTACGGATCTGGAGATCACCTTGCAATAGGTAATTTTTACTCCTTTTCTAGTTAGTAGATGGGGGCGGAATTTCAAATTCTTTAATTGGGAAGCTACATGTTTTTGGAAATACTATTATAATTAGATCTTAGAGTGCAAATTACGTGTAGGAGATTTAAATTGTAGTATGTTAATGTGCTTATAGTAAGGCTCTACTTAACATGTACATATATACAAAAAGGGAAAGTTATTTTATGTGTTAAAAGAGGTGATTAAGAACCGATCTTTAGAAAATGAACATTATTATATTAACAAAGTAATTGTTTAGATTTTAGCCAAGACTGATGTGTAGTTAGTCCTTTGTTTTTACCTATTTCTCATTTATACCGAGAGTGTATGTTATTTTATTTTAAGATGGCTGTATTTAAATTTTTTCTTGTGTTTACATCTGGACACTAGCTCATTCTTGGTATTTATTATTGGTTTATTGAAGGTTATGATATTAACTGCCTCGGATATACAAAGATTGCAAAACTTATCCCCTGGGGCATATGATCTAGATTTATTCAGTATTCTCCATTTAATTGAATATGGAATTTTCTTGTCCTCTAGGCTGTTGATTAATTTGGTTAAGGATGTACTGTTATTTTCATTGTTTTGAGATCTTTCATTTCTGAAGGAATGTAGATGGTTTGAGATTCTTATTTTTATTAAGCTTGATGATGCACCTATATACGTGAATGTTTTCCTTGTTTTATTACTGTTTATTTGTTCATCGGTCCCATTTCTATTGAGTCCTATATTGGGGGGCTGGGCAAAGATGAGACATGGGGATTCATAGCCTTGGTTCTGGTTAGTCCTAAACTGGTCTTCACTGGGAATTATATTATTGGATAGGTTAGCCTGGCTGTTATTGTTTCTGTTATTATTATTATTCGAGCCCTCACCATATGTTTCCCTATATATGTTTGCGTTCTGAACGCTTCGACTATATTCATTGTTTTCCTCGTTTGGTTGGTTGTTTTTATGTTTTGGTAATTGCGTAACTGTGCAGGCATATACCACGTCTTTGTGTATGCAATCGTTATTAAGGGGGCATTCATTTTTATTTAGGCAGTTACATTTGTTACTAGGTATTAGGTCAATTGGTATATCCAGCACTTTTTTAATTTTCCTGTTATTTGTTGAAATTATTGTCTGTGCTAGATTAGGCATTGTGGCGTATCAGATTTTTATGGAGTTTTTGTTTAATATGGTACTATACTTATGAGGGTATTTAAAGGATTTTTCCACTATTCTGGAAAATTCTTTTGGAATATTAGTTTTTACATTGGAGCTGAAAGGAGGATTGAACCAAATGGCATTCTTATGTCTTACTTTTCTCTTCTTATTAAATTATTTTTGATTTGGGATTGGGCTGGTGGCTGTGTATTTAGTGAGGAAATTTGTATTGTAAGGAACATTTTGGCTTATTCTATTGCTGTTATTTTTTATTGTCATATTATGAGTAATTACTGAGTGCAGTTTTCTCGCTAAATGGTGTTTTTTGTTATATTCTATGCGTTCTTTATATCCTGAATTCCTTAAAGCATTATTGTAGAATGTCGATACCTGGTCAAAGGCTTTTTTGTCCGCTGATAGATTTGATATTCTTTTGGAGATAGATGGAACTATTGATTTGATTATTGATTTTGGGTGATTAGATTGTTTGTGTACGTAAAATAGGTTTAGATTTGGTTTATGGTACGGGGTGTAAGATTCATATCATAGATTTAAAGATACGTCTAAAAAGTTGGAAGTGTTCTTATTTGAGTCGACATCTATAGTTAATCCAAAGTTTTTGAAAAATTCATGCAGTTTTTTTATTGTGTTGTTGTATTGTCTTGGTCTAGCGGGGGTGGCGAATAATGCGTCATCCCTGTATAGCCCCCCCTTGCATGTTGCTGAATTCTATACTAATTTCTTTTAATAAATAAAGACCAACTAAGTCAGTTACTTGTGCACTATCGGAAGATCCCATTATTATGTCGAAGTCATTAGGAGTATCTTTTCTTGTCCAATATTTACCTTCAAAATTAATTAGGGATCGTCTGGCTAATAAGATTAATTTAATTTCTAAATTTGTTATGTCCGAATGCTTTTTTGCAAATATTAGTGCCTTCTTTAATAGTATTGGGGAGATTGAGTGGTAGTAATTATTTATATCGAAAGTGATAAAGTTTAGTTGTTGCTTATTCTTAAGTTTTAAGAACCAGTTTATAACTGATTCCATACATTGCCAGAGTGGGAATTTAACTTTGTCTCTAATGGAAGGTATGATTCTATCTAAGATTTTCTTGCTTACTAGACCAATGTCCGACCTAGATGGACAAATAAGTCTAATTGAAGGGTTCTCGTGGAAGTTTTCTTTGTGGTCTTTCAGTGTAAATCTGGGAGTGCCAGGAGTGACAATTTCTGTATGTTCATGGACATTCATAATGTTAAGTAAGTTTTTAGCTTCCAAGTTGATTTCATCTATTTTGTTTTCGGGGGCAGGTTTATAAGATTTGTTTAATTCTTTGTATATAAATTTCTTATAATTGCTGTATTCTAGTTTATAATAGTTTTTGATTCTATCGGGTGGGACAAATATATATGAACTTTTACTGACTGTTTTCACAAAGTTATTTATTTTCTTAGTGGTACCGTTAGGTGTATACCGGTTATTCTTAAACTTTATGTTTTTGACTAAGTCAATTATCATGTTTTCAAAATGCTCGGTACTAGTTTAATAAAATTCTATAACCATAGTTACACAATCACACTTTTTTCATCTTATTAATGTTAAATTAGCAGTGTAAGAGTTAAAAAATAAAAAATAAAAAATATCTATGATAAACTTAGGTAAGTTACATACACTAATTATTGCTATAATTAATAGTGTTAAATAATGGTATACATTTTTTTTTTTGTGTCTAAAAACATTTTTTATGTCTAAATATATTATTTTTTTTGCATTATGAGGGTAGATCTGGGTATATATTGAACACGTGTTATATGTGGGTATATGTGGGCTTTGATGTAAGTATATATAGAATAAGTGAGCGTATGTGTGTATAAACTGTATGGTTGCGTGTATGTAAAAAATATATATTGAACGCGTTCATGAATATGTACGTGTGTATGTATATAAATGTATGTGTAGATATGTTTATGCATATGTATATATATGTATGTGTGTGTGTGTATATGTATTCAAGTATTTATAGCGAAACAAAAATGTAGTAGGCAAAAAAAATAAATGTTCTGTCAGCAACAGTACAACTTCAAAATAGTCAATATTGCCCACCTCCAGAAGAGAGGGAATTCCTGTCTGTGATAACCGTGGTAAAAGAAGACACACTCCAATCGCCAGAAACACCCACACACACAATTTGCAGGACACTGCCGACTCATCTCTAGCCTCCTGCTTTTATAGTGGCCGGGAATTATCCATTTGCATAATCACATGAGAAAGAAACGTGATTTTCCAAGAGTTGCATGGGGTAAACGCTAATAAAAACCCCCGGACGCCATCTTGGAATTCTCTTTTCCCCCCAACCGGTGACACAACAGACGTACCCGAGGTAAGCTCTTTTTCCCCTCATTTTAGTTATTGCTACTTCTGCTACACTCCCCCCTCATCTCATGATCACAAATGGGGCAGGGGGGCAGTCGTCTCTGTCTGGTACTTCTCCGAAGAACCGGAGGCAGCACTTCCTCCCTGCCATCCTCCTCATCGCCATTATTGCCACCAGTCTGCTCCATAGGCGGTGTTTCACAATCAGGGCAGGGGGGCAGTATTCGTCTCTGTCGGGTACTCCTTCGTAAAGGCAAGACGGGTGGTCCTTCCTCCTTTTCTTCAGTATGTACATTATATGGCTCAAAATCCTCTCCGTCGTCCTGCATCATACTCTTTGTCTTTTCAGAAGACATCATACTGTCTGAGTCTCCCTCTTCCTCCGATGTAACAACATAATGGCGAGGGCGCAAATCCTTCACGTGACGAGGCACACCGTCCACCAAAATTGACTGAGGGCTGATCACCTTGGTCACCTCACCCTTGCTGAACCTCGTGGTACATCGATTTTGCGGTCTTTTGACCCATACGCGATCTCCAACCTGGTAAAAGCTGTTCTTGGGACCTGGGGACGCAGTTGCGAGATTGGTCTCCTTTACTCGAACTTCGTATTGATAAATCCTGTTGGCAGGCGCAGTGGAGGGAGATGTGTCGTCTCTTGGTGTGATGTTATACCAGTAGTCAGCCTCCTGTATGGGACAACACATTCTAGCCGCTATTCGTTTCACTGTACGGTGACATCGCTCCGCTATGCCATTCCCGGCTGGAGCGTATGCACAACGGAATCGCAAGTGAACTCCCCATTTACATGCAAATGCTTGGAACATATTGCTGCAGAAAGCTGTGTCATTGTCTAAAAGGAGTTCATGCGGCGCGCCACGCTCGAGGAACACTGCCTCCAACTGATGAATCACGCTTGCCGAGTCCTGCCTTGCCAATTTCCTCCAAATGGAGAAACGCGATGGACCACAGTCTGTTAAAGTTAAAAAATGGAAGGTGCCATAATGCATGATATCCATTCCAATTCTCTGCCAATTCTCGTTAACTTCCAGCTTTCCCTTTCCTACCTGACTGGCGCTGGGTCAATGGACTGACATTCCTCGCATTTCTGTATGACCGTTCTGACAGTTGCTTTTGTCGTGGTTGGACATCTTCTCCTGACAAAGTAGGTAGTGCGTCGCACCCCCGGATGTCCACTATCTTTGTGAATAGCCATGATTTGACTCTCATCCAGCTCGTCTGTGTGGACCGCGCCTATCACTGGGTCAAGACCGTTTTTCTTTTTCATTGCCTCAAACCACCGCTGTGGCACTCGTGTCAGTCGGTCAGCAATGTTTCGTGCTGATGGAACCAGCGTCACATCCACTGTCAGCCCGTACTCTTTCACGAGCTCCTTAAGAGTGCTTAATCGCCTCCTAATAAGCATCTCGCTTGCTGCTTTGGTGCGTACTCGCGCCTTTCCAGTTAGCGTGTCCGAGACCCAATGGTATACGCAAACAGAATCTGTCTTTATGTGTAGCACCTTGCTCTGCCACTGGAGAGCCAAATTGATGCCTTTCAATACGGCATCCAGTTCAGCCAAGTTGATATGTTGAGAGTCATCTTCAGGTCGCAGCCAACATGCATCTTCCAACACAGTTTCACACATCTCCAAGGCTGCCCCAATTACTAGGGAGCTAGCATCGACCCATACATTCAGCTCTTTGCCGTCCACACACCAATTTCCCTGTGCCGGATCGTTCTGTTGCACAGATTTTAAGGTTTCGAACATCATACAATGTAGTACAGCGTCCCTTGCTTCATCATCCCAGCCCTTCGTTACCGAACTTACTCTCCTTCTGAGTATTCCGCAAGCCACACGAAGCCAACCGCACACCGGAAAGTGCCCGACAAGTCAACCACACAGGGAAAAGATTGTTCGTCGCGTAACAATACTGGGAGCCTCCGGAATTGCATTTCCTCGCTTCCACCGCAGTTCATTGCATTCCATCCTGACTGCCAATCCCAGCACCCATGCACCGTCCTTCAACTGCTCTGGGTTCTTGCACTCCAACCTGAACTGCGCGAGGTGTTCTCTCACACGGGTCGCGGGCACCACGTCTTCATTGACAAAAATGTCATCAATGTAAGCAGATGCTGCGCGGCTTATAACTTCTTCCTGAGATAGTACTTCGCTGACAATTGCTCTCATTATCAAGGGAGCCACATTCAAACCAAACCCCAGACAGGTCAGACAGTATTTTTTCCCATCGATTTCCACAGTCTGGTATGGCCACAGTGTCTCATGGACCCGGACTTGTAGGTATGCTCTTCTGAGGTCCAGTAGAGACACGTTAGCACCTTTTTGTCTCCACTCACGCAGCTTAGCCGCACAAACATCTGTGTTGGCCGTAAATGCGTCTACGTAATGATTTAGCTCCCGGTAGTCCATCACTGGGCGCACTTTGGCTTTGTTCTGCTGTATCACAGCCATCAGGGGAATTAGACCTTTGGGGGGTCCCAATTTATCCTCTGGGTATGGCACGAGCCAACCATTATCTATCCAGGTGTGGAGCTCCTGCGTGTATTCTTCACGAATTTCTGCTGGCACTGGGTACTCTGACACTCGATTATGCAGCCTTTCAGGGGGTGGTCCACAGACCATTTCCACGATGCGGTCCACGTTCGGTTTTGATGGTCAAAGGTAGCAGTGAAATCTGGTTCATCGATAGAAATGGCTGCGCATTTAATACTTTTCCTGGCGCCCAGCCGCACTGATCCTGTAGGCTTGACAACGACACCTAGAGCTTTTATGGCGTCGATCCCTAGAAGCAAGTCAAATCCCAGTGGTTTGCCATGCACCACCAACACTTCGACTCTGGCAGACACACCTTCATCAGTGGATACAGAGACCGTTCCAACACCGCAGCACGCATGGGACATTCCACCAATTGTGTTGACATTTACGTTTGTTTTTCTCCAAGACCGGCACCGGTCTGCATGTAAAATTGTCCTGGAGCATCCTGTATCAATAAGCGCCAAACATTGTGTCCCGTCAACATGGATGCTTATCACCGGGAGCGTCGTGTTCACATCTTGGTTGGGAAGGAGACTGGCGCTTATGCGTCCTCCCCTTGCTCGTTTTCCGAGCAGTTCCGAGCCCAGTGTCCACTCTCACCGCAACGGTAACACCGTGTTCCACGTTTTCGACAGTCCCTTGCAAGGTGGCCTTTAACATTGCATTTAAAACAGGTCACGTTAACAGGATTATTCTGGGCCCTGTTGTTGGGTGAGCGTGTGACGCAACCACATCCTGATTTTGTTCGCCAGTCGTCGTCAAAATTCTCGCTCTCGACATTAGCTCCCCCATGGTCAGGGCTTTGATGTTCGGCACCTGTTGAAGAGCAATTGAGATGGTGTCAGGGAATCCAGTGACAAAAATTAATTTTGTGAGTCTCTCTAAGCTTTCTCCTGTGAATCCGGCCAATCCAACCAACTGCCTGATTTTGTTGGCGTACACATCCATCAGCCCATCTAACCATAGTTATTTTTCTATATGCTGCAAACGCGTCATCAGTAAATGCCTCCTTTAATCGAGCCTCAATCTGGTCTATTTTCTTTTGATCGTCCTCCTCCATTTCCATGTAGAGGGCCAGCGCATCGCCTTCAAGGTATAAAGGTAGCAGACTCGCTACGTCATCCACCTGCTGAAGTTATGCGACAAGTCTCACTTTTTTCAGCCACGCTACAATGTCTCCCTCACCAGAGAACGGCTTGATAATATCACTGCTTATCCGCACCTTCGCCATATTCATGCCGAAATAGCTCGAAACAAAAATGTAGTAGGCAAAAAAAATAAATGTTCTGTCAGCAACAGTACAACTTCAAAATAGTCAATATCGCCCACCTCCAGAAGAGAGGGAATTCCTGTCCGTGATAACCGTGGTAAAAGAAGACACACTCCAATCGCCAGAAACACCCACACACACAATTTGCAGGACACTGCCGACTCGTCTCTAGCCTCCTGCTTTTATAGTGGCCGGGAATTATCCATTTGCATAATCACATGAGAAAGAAACGTGATTTTCCGAGAGTTGCATGGGGTAAACGCTAATAAAAAACCCCGGACGCCATCTTGGAATTCTCTTTTCCCCCCAACCGGTGACACAACAGACGTACCCGAGGTAAGCTCTTTTTCCCCTCATTTTAGTTATTGCTACTTCTGCTACATATAGGTAACTTTGTATATATTGGAATGCAGCTGTAGAAAATTTCCCCAGTTAAATATTATTAAATAGCATAAGGTTATGGATATTACTGATTTTAAACGTTTTTCAGTAAGGTATTATCAGTACTTTATTACCTTTGTTTTAACTTATTTAGCATTGAACTATTACCGTAAGGATCATAAAATAAAGATAAAACGTTCCATCAATAAAATTAGAATTAATTTCACAATTAGCTCATAAACATTAGCATATTCTAAACTTTATGTCAATCCTCTTTCTAAGGGAAATATAGATACGTATAAAATTAATAATAATTAGAACCTCGTGGGCAGTATATATAACTTGAGTTGACAGAACAAATACGATTTAAACTGACAATGAGGTTTGAGATGAAACTAGGAAAAATCCGGAAAAAAAGAATTATTCCATTTACGTATTTGGCCCATCTTTTTATTTTTATTTATAGCTTTATTTTGGTTTTTGTTCTTATCTCTATATTCTTCTGTTCCTCCTCTTCTCTTCCCCCCCCCCCCGAACTAAGTCCCTCCTGACCTCAATAAAGCGACCGGTCAAACTTTATGATTCTTTGATTTTACTTGAAGAGATATCTATTTATGTACATATATGTGTGCTTATGTCTGTATAGGTATATATATGTTTTTTTATATATATGTATGTGTATATGTAAGTATATATGTGTGTGTATGTACTTTTGTATGTATACATACATATGTATATTGTGTGTATGTGTGTGTTTGTATATGTGTGTTCATGTGTATATAAGGATGAATATGCACATATGTCTCACCCCACTTCCTACCACTTACCACTACCTAATCTCCCTAACACTTCGCCCCACTAAAAATAATATAAACTTCTAATGAAAAGGTTTCCACCAGACTCTGAATTATTTCGATGGACCTGAAACAAATTTAAACAAGCACTTGCCTGAATTCGGATATATACACAGCTATGCGGATTACCCAGTATATGGCTTGGAAATTATTACCAAACGGATGTAAAGAACCTATAATATGGATTTTACCAAGCAAGTTGGATCAACAAAAACATTCATATCCTTTTTCTACAAATCCTCCTGCTACAGGACTTCTGACAAATGTATTATTTTCACTTTGACTTTCCATGTCTCACTGACTTTAGCAAATAGGATGCATACCTTTATAACTATTTGCTAATATTTTCTCTCCTCTGATGAGATGGTAGACATCGAAACCCTATAGGTTAAGGAGATTAATTTTCTAAAGCATTCTTTGTCTTGCTTAGAATAATAAAAATTCTTTGATATGAAACTCAACCACTTCATTTCATTTCAATGAGAGTTTTTTGAAATTCATTGAATTACAATTTTATATATATATATATATATATATATATATATATATATATATATATATATATATATATATATCTTCTTCTATAATATAAGGCTGAACGTCTCTGTGTGTGTCTGGTCACGAATAGGCTCCTATATGGTTGGCTATTATAGAAAACTGATCACATAAAATGATAGATGTATCGAGACACAGGAATGGCTATGTTTGATCTGGTAAAATGACGATTCCTTAAAATTGTGGGGTCTGCGTATGCGCCTGGTCTACAAAGTATTGAAATAAAAAATTTAAAAAAAAGTTTACAAGTGTTTTTGATATAGATGTACATAATAATACTTTGATAAGTATGTTTTAACTTAACTAGGGACGGTATAATAAAATTGTGGGGGCCTGCGTTCGTGCCTGGCCTCCATTGAATGGAAATAGGCACAAACTTTAATAAAGACTGTTCATATCTATCTGCGTAAGTATACTTTGATAATTATGTTTCACTTTAAAGAAATATGGTATAATAAAATTATGGGGTGTTCGTTCGCGACTGACCTCCATAGAATGGACATATGTCACAAAGTTTAACAAGGTTTTTAATATAGATCCACAGAATATTGTGATAAGTGTTTCAGTGTGAACAAGTATGGTATAATAAATTATGGGGTGTATCTATTTTATTTTTACTTTCATCATATTTTGCTTTGGTTTTAATACCCACAAATTCGAAGCTATCTCTTTACAACCCTT
>NC_136523.1:68505770-68598270 GCF_053919585.1 Euprymna scolopes | reverse complement strand
GAGGCGAAAATGGCTGTCATATTTTCTATTTGTGTTAGTTTTCCGTAATTAACCACACATCAGGGATTCGCTTATTTGGAAGTATATTGGGTTGTGTATATCCCATCAAAGCTGTAAACATTGCAAATCAGCTTATATAGGAATTACGTCGCGACCGTACTCTGTGACCTAACTATTTATGTTTGAAGTGCATGTGAGAGGGGTTGTCAGGTGTCTTATTAATATTTCTACTCCTAATTTAGTTGATGCCGTTAATGTGTTTTCCACCTGGATGATTTGCGGGTTATGCTGTTGATGTGGGTGTGGGAGTGGATGTGTTTTGACACCCCGATGTATGTTTAATACGGCTCTGAACATTTTGCCGACAAACAACATTTGTCTCCGCGCCACCATTGTTGTTCCATAGTTCCTCCTCGTCCAGCGCTTCATTTATGTAACTATGTGGGGATCTTGCGATATAACAATGCCCCCTCCCCCAGATCTCGATCACATTTACATGACGAAGTCTCTGAAGCGTGTAGGGAGTTGTCCTCTTGTTGTTCTGGCTGGTAATCTCCTGGGTTGACTGGCTTGTGAGGATGGCGTCCGATTCTCGTCAGGATTGCATGTGGGGCCGTTCGTGGGCTGCTGTTCGTCGGTGATACTGGATGGGGGTGGGAGGTCTGTGATAGACAGGTGCGGTGGGCGTGGTGCTATTCGTCGGATGTGCGCCCGGTGTATCCAGGTTGTGATGTCGCTCTAATCTTGTACTTGATACATCATGCTGTTGGTTTTGGTGATAGTGAAGCTTCCTATCCATTGCATGTGTGTTGATTGGGCCATGGCTGATTGAAGGCGGTGAAGTAGGACCTTGTCTCCTACTTGTAGCAGGTTCTTGTGGGAGAAGTGCTTTGCGTTGCTCTCCATTTTGTGATCTGCTTCATCATTGGCCAGAGCGACATGGTGATGAACCTGTCTTAGCAGGGCATTGATTTGCATGCCATATGCACCTGGGTCATCGCTCCTGGCTTCCTTTCTGTGGGGTGTTGGCAAGCCGATGCTAGGGTAGCGACCCGTGATTGTGAAATGCGGGGGGCACTGGTGGCCTTGTTGGTTGTGGCGTTCATGGATGACACAACCGATTCGAGAACATCTGTCCACTCGCAATTCCTGTCTTCACACAGCATGTAGATGGCGTTCTTCATTGTCCGGTGTTGTCTCTCTATGTTCCCTGAGCTCTGTGGGTGCCAAGGGCAATGCAGTTCCTGTGTGATGGCCATTTGTTCGCAGAACTGTCGATACACTTCCCCTGTGAAGTGTGTGCCTCGGTCGGAGGACACTATGCGTGGGATTTCTCTGTGTCGGAGGAAGAACTGGTACAGGCCACGGGCGGTGTCAATGGCACAGCCTTTTGCACATGGTATAGCCATGAGGTGCCGGCTGAAGCTGTCCAGTATTGTAAGTATATATCTTTTTCCCTTTGAGTTGGGCATTGTGACAAAGTCCACAAAGATGAGTTCAAAAGGTCTCTTACCCCGCTTGCAGTGACTCATGGGCCAGCGGGTGCGTCTACCATAATTTCCCTTGCATTTTGCACATGTGATGCAGGAATCAGCATAAGCCTTGATGTCGTTGTTCTTGGATTCCCACCAGTAACTGGAGAGGAGTTCCAGCATCCGTGTTATGCCTGAGTGGTTGTTGGCGTCGTGTGCTTGATGGAGGTATTTGGGTCTGAGCTTGTATGGTACAACCAGCCTAGGGGAATGTTTGTGGTCTCTTATCATTAGGACCGTGGTTCCCGGTTCTAAGAAGAATTGATGTAGCTTTCTCTTGAACAACTTAGCTCGGTGGTCATCAGGATCAATTTGTGGATCGTCCGGGTATGATGCTTGGAGTGCGTGTATGATTCCGGCCATGGTCTCATCCTTCTGTTGTTCAGTTGCAATATCCAGGTGTTCACAGATTTGTTCAGCAGGAATGGAGGAGTAGGTGTGGTATGCGAAAAACGCGTCACTCATGCGTCTTTGTGTGTGGGCATTCCGTGATGTGTGCATCTTGGGAATAAATTTCAGACTGTCGATGTCACCGATGCACCATGATGGGACGTAGATGCATAAGCTTGAGCCATCCAGTGTGAATGTCCTTCCTGCTGGATTAGGGTCGCTGGGAGTCTTGATCTTCTTCTGTCCACAGCCTCTGCTGAGCATATCAGCCCAAACGTTAGATTCGCCCTCCACGTATTCTAATACGAATTTGTAGCACGATATCTCGTCCTGCCATCTTCGTATTTTTGCATTATTGAATTCTCGTTGGTCAAGATATGTCAGCGATCTGTGGTCGGTGAACACAATGAAGGGACGGTTACGTAGAAAGTAGTCAAATTTCAGTATCGCCCACTTCACTGCATATGCCTTGCGTTCCGTTGTGGACCAGTTTTGCTCTGTTGTATTGAAGGAGTGGGACGCGACTACGACAATGTTCTTCTTCCCGCTGCTGGACTCTTGCATCAGGATTGCTCCGCATCCGACATCACTGGCATCAGTAGTGAGCGTGAAGGGCATGGAGAAGTCTGGAAATGAGATAACCGGCGGGGAGGATAATCGGTCCTTGATCTTCCGGAATGCTCTGTCCGCATTCTCGGTCCAGTGGAATGGCTTGTTGGCCTTGTTGAGCTCGTGTATAGGAGCCATGAGTTTTGAGAACATGCTCGATTTGATCTGTTCATGAAGGCGCGTCTCAAGGAATTGTCTGATCCGAACCAGGCGGCCGATGAGACTTTGGAGTTCCTTTCTTGAGGTTGGGGGTTTCATTTCTCCTATGGCACGAACATATTTGGGGTCGGCCTTGAACCCTTCGCTGTTTATTATGCGGCCGAGAAATTTTGCCTCAGGTGCAAGGAAGGAGCATTTGTCTGGGTTCAGCTTTAGTCTAAACTTTTGGAGGGCCATGAACAATTGTTCTAGCGCGATGATGTAGTCCTTGAACGTCTTAGCATGCACCAGGTTGTCATCGATGTAAGATGATATGTTGCTGCGTGATGTGACCGTGGCTAAAGCCTCTGCTACGCAACGGGAGAAGATTTGTCCGGCCGAAGTGAGACCAAAAGCCAGGCGAGTGTACTGGTAGCATTTGTCCTTCCATGTGAAGGCTGTTTTGTGCCGGTCCTGATCTATTTCGATCTGCCAATATCCACTACGCAGATCAAGGGATGCAAAATACCTGTTGCCCTTGCCGATTTTGTTGAGCAGGTGATCCATCCTGGGTATTGGGTAGGGGTCCAGGTCGACTAGCACCTTGTTTAGCGTTCTTTTAAAGTTTGCAACAACGCGAATTGACCCATTTTTCTTACGTACGGCAAATACTGGACTGTTGAAACCTTTGGGGTCGCTGTAGGCTTCAATGATGCATTTGTTTGCCATGTGGCCAATCTCGGCATTGACCTCTTCTTCCAGGGCTTGGGCAATTGGATGTTGATTTTGGCTGCGTGATTGGCCGTTGGTTGGTATCCGAATGGGGAATGGGGCGGATGAATGTGCCCTTGTCGCCATTTTCAGTACCGATGATGTCGGCATAGCGGATTAATAGGTTAGTGGTGGCCTCTAGTTCGTCTCGGTTAGGATGGTTTGGTAGTGTGAGTCCTGTGTTGTGTTTTAGCCATGTAAGCTTTTCGTCCAAGATGTGGAGTTCATGATGGGGTCCGATAGCAAGGTAGTCCTTGATGACATTGGTATGTGAGTCGCCTGTGGGATTGTTTGGTGACGACGTTTGCCGTACGATGTTAGCTGTGTGTGTGGAGCCTCCTTGGGCGAGTGTGCGCTTGAACTCCACTTTCGCTTTTTCGTTGTCGACCCTGTACGAGATGAGGGTATCATGGCATAAGATGTTTTGGTCGATCAGGATTGGTGTAGATTGTGCCGTTATTAGGGCGTTTATGCCACAGAATGTGGGTGTGTCCTGGTTGCCGATTATAACGTCGCATGTTAGTTGGCCAAGCGCGGTAATGCTACCATTGATGCCCCTCACTTGGACGTCCGAGCGTTTTATGTGTTTCTTGGCCTCGTCTGGCAGCTGCGATGCTGGTATGATGCAGGTCGAGCATCCAGAATCGAGCATCGCGATGTATGAGAATTTTGTGTCGCCAATGTAAAAGGTGGAGTGGACAAGTGGTGAGTAGTTGGTTCGTTCTTGAAAATTGAAGACGTGATAACTGATATTGGAGCGGGTCAGGCAGGGCATCACATCTTGTCCTGACCGAAGTGAAAATCCTGGTCCTCTGTCTCTGGCATGTTGTCGTCTGTTGTTGTGACAAGGGCTTGTGTTTGGGTGCGGGGTGGGTGACTGTATCTGCAATTTTGCTTAAAGCAGGGTAGGCCTCTGAGGTATCTCTGGCATACAGGGAAACCTACTGTTTGTCTGCGAGTTTCTTGTTGCTGATGTTGACGTTGATCGGTTTTCTTGTGTGCATCCATAAAGTTCGAGCGATTGTGTCCACTAGAGTGCGTGTGCATGTTTGTTACGTGGTGGGGCTTTCTTTGGCTCAGGTAGTGCTCTTGAGAGAGAAGTGCGGAGTCTTGGGAAGTGGTGACATCAGATTTTATGCCGCGATCCAGGTATCGCTGTGCTTCCGCCGCTATACCAGTTGCCGTATAGTGGTTGTCCATTGTTCTGACGAGGTGAGGGTAGATGTTTGTATTCCATGCTTTCACCTTTTCACTCATAAGCATTGCACCTATGATTGATATCAACGGATAATTCGTTGTTTCTGTCCTTTCTGTGTTTTGCCTTGATGTGGACGGCCGCTTCTCTGAGCGTGGTTTCGAGTCGACCGGCAAAATCTGTTAGTTTTTCACCATCATGTCGTTCTAAGTCCCAGGCCTTGCTTAAATGTTGGAAGGTGGTCATTTGGCTGCCGTGGGTTGTTAGTAGATAATCCTTCAGGTTGTTGAAGGTGGATGTGTCTTGTGCAGAGTCCAGCATTTGCTGAAATATACCCTGGTCCAGCATGTCTTTCGCGGACTTGACAAATTCGTCCTCCAGACTTGGGTATGTTGTTACCTCCGGTAAGACGTGTATTGCATATATTTTGGTGAGCGCTGATATGAATTGGTTTACATCCTGTCCAGGGCGGAAGGGCTTCTGTTGTCTCATGGCGTCCCAAATTGTTTGCTGGCGCATTAGCATGCTGTAGTCGCTGCTTGTGTGAGGGGTGGTAGCTGTTGTTATTGCTGTTGATCTCAGGGCGGTTGTCATGGCATCTATGTCGTTTCGGATCTCCTGAAGTGCCTCTTCTGACGGTTGTGTCGAGCCTGTCCTCAGGTTGAATAGCAGATGCTTCTGTTCTTTAATTAATGTGAATAGTTCCGACCGCATGAAACCTTCGTAGCTATCTGTACTCATCTTGCTGAATGCTCTAACACCAGTTGTTATATAATAACACGAGCGTGTGGAAGCAAGGAGAACAAACGAAGTAATTCAGTTCAAACCTTTATTGAGGGTCAAGGTGAATTGGTATACACGGTCTACTAAGCATCAGGAAGGCCGGAATAGGGATCCAGGTGTTATGGTAGGTTGGAGTCCTCTGGTGGTAGCCCTCAGGGAACAAACAGTGATAGGTGACCAAGCACTTTTGAATCAACTGCTGTCGCCGAGAGGGGAGCTGCCGCTGCTGCTGCTGGAAAGAGTTGAGGAGAACGACTGTGGCTGCTGCTGCTGCAAAGAGTTGAGGGGATCGGCTGCTGCTGCTGCTGGAAAGAGCTGAGGGGAACGGCTGTGGCTGCTGCTGCTGCTGCCGCTGCTAGAAAGAGCTGAGGGGAACGGCTGTGGCTGCTGCTGCTGGAAAGAGCTGAGGGGAACGGCTGTGGCGGCTGCTGGTGGAAAGGGCTGAAGAGAACTGGCGTGGCTGCTGCTGCTGCTGCTGATACCGTCAGCGAGGCAATCCGCTCTGGTTGGCAATCTGCCGGTAACTGACTTTTTTCTCTGATGGTCGGCTTATTTATACAGCGAGCGCGGACGTAGTAGGGGACATAGCGGCTCCAAGGCAAAAATGGCTGTCATATTTTTTATTTGTGTTAGTTTTTCGTAATTAACCACACATCAGGGATTCGCTTATTTGGAGGTATATTGGGTTGTATATATCCCATCAAAGCTGTAAACATTGCGAATCAGCTTATGTAGGAATTACGTCGCGACCGTACTCCGTGACCTAACTATTTATGTTTGAAGTGCATGTGAGAGGGGTTGTCAGGTGTATTATTAATATTTCTACTCCTAATTTAGTTGATGCCGTTAATGTGTTTTCCACCCGGATGATTTGCGGGTTATGCTGTTGATGTGGGTGTGGGAGTGGATGTGTTTTGACACCCCGATGTATGTTTAATACGGCTCTGAACATTTTGCCGACAAACAACATTTGTCTCCACGCCGCCATTGTTGTTCCATAGTTCCTCCTCATCCCGTGCTTCGTTTATGTAACTGTGTGGGGATCTTGCGATATAACATAATACAACAAACGACGGATAATCGCTTATTTTGTGAAACGATTTTGTCAGAAAAATCTAAGGAGGGTGCATCCAGATTTTTTTCGGCTGAGGGTATAGCGAACTCGCTTTCAGAGTTTAAATATGACCCAGAAAAAGGTGACACTTTTCCAGCCTATTATCATAGGTTTAAAACGATGCGAGAAGTGGTCGGATGAGGAAAAAATAACACTGTTACTACAAAAAATGGGCACAGAAGAAAATACTAAATTCACGAATTTGATATTGCCTAAAAAACCGGAAGAGATCTCTTTTTCTGAAACGGTGAAAATTTTGTGTGTTATATTCGGTGAAATAGATAGTCTTTTTCATACACGGTATAGGTGTTTAAATATGTCAAAAGACGAAACTGATGACATTGTCACATATGCGGGCAAAGTCAACGCCCAGTGTGAACTGTTTAAATTAAAGGATTTATCAGTGGACATGTTTAAGTGCTACATATTTGTCCAGGGACTGACAGCACCGAAGGACAAGGATTTAAGGTCAAGGATATTATCAATCATGGAGCAAGACCCGGAAATGAACTTGCAAAAAGTGACAGAAGAATGTCAAAAATTGAAAAATGTAAAAAGGGACACTACGAGGATAGAGGGAAAAGTCACATCCCAAGTCCAGGTAGTAAAACAGAAGACATTTCCAAAAGACAAAGGGAAAAGTTTTGAATGTTGGAGTTGTGTGGGTCCGTACTTAAGAAAAAACTGCCCTTATAAAGACCAACGTTGTACCAAATGTGGCCTAGTGAGATACCGGGCATCCCACTGCCGAACTAAGCAAGACAAAAGATGGAAATGGAAGCCAAAAGTAAATGTGGTCTTGTCCAAAGAAGAAATAAAACAAGGAGGGAAACGGAAATTCGTTCACACACAAATAAATGGTTACTCAGTGAAGCTACTTTTAGACACAGGTAGCGATATATCAATTATCGACGAAGTGACCTGGAAGAGAATTGGTGGTCCAAAACTGAGAAAAACACAAAAAACTGCAAAAGGTGTTTCCGGAGAGCGATTAAAATTCATGGGAGAATTTAATTGCAGTGTTTCTCTTGGATCGAAAACTTTTTCCTCAAACCTTTCAGTTGTTCCAGGAATAAATTCTTGCCTTTTTGGAATTGATTGGATTGTTTGGTTTGATTTATGGGAGCTACCCATAAATTCATTTTGCAATAATGTAAGAGCGTTGGAAAAGAAAAATTCCAAACAAAATGACCATTTTCTGGCAGTGTTAAAAAGTGAATTCCCCAAAGTTTTTTCAGAGGGATTAGGAGTGTGCACCAAAACTAAAGTAAATTTTGAATTAAAACAGAATGTGAAACCTGTTTTTAGACCAAAAAGAAATGTGCCTTTTTCTTCAAAAGAAGATATTGAAATTGAACTAAAAAGACTACAGAAGAATGGTGTAGTCGAAAAAGTTGACTATTCTGAGTGGGCGAGCCCCACTGTGTATGTTAAAAAGAAAAATAAGAAGATTTGGGTATGTGCCGATTTTTTTACAGGCCTTAATGACTGTCTGATGGATCATAGTTATCCACTTCCATCTCCTGAAGACATTTTTACAAAGCTGAATGGAGGCAGAATTTTCTCAAAAAACGACTTAACGGAAGCTTACCTTCAGGTAAAAGTCAGTGAAGAATGTTCTAAGTATTTGTGTATCAATACCCATCTAGGACTTTTCCGACTAAAAAGACTTCCTTTTGGATTAAAAGTAGCCCCAGCACTATTTCAGCAAATAATGGATACGATGCTTGCTGATTTAGATGTTGCAATCGCATATTTTGATGACATCCTTGTCAAAAGTAAAAATGTACAGGAACATAAGGAACACATCAGAGCAGTTTTCCAAAGAATTGAGGAATTTTGTTAAGTGCCGAAAAATGTGAATTCTTTTTAAAACAGATAAAATATCTTGGTCAAATTATCGACAGTCAAGGCAGAAGACCGGATCCTCAGAGAACAGAAGCAATCGAGAGGATGCCAGCACCCAATAATGTTGCCCAGTTACAATCTTTTTTGGGTTTGGCTCAATATTATGCTATTTATATTCCAAACATGCATAAGTTGAGAGCACCATTGAATGATTTGTTAAAAAAAGGACAAAAGTGGATTTGGTCAAAAGAATGCCAAAATGAGTTTAAAGATATTAAGAAATGCCTGCTATCAGATTTAGCTCTAGCACATTTTGATCCACAGAAAGAATTGATTGTTGCATCAGATGCAATTGCCTACAGAGTAGGAGCAGTTCTTCTCCATAAACTTTAAGATGGATCAACAAAGCCTATGCATCCAGATCACTTTTGCCGGCTGAAAGAAACTATTCTCAAATTGAAAAAGAAAGCTTGGCGATTATTTATGCCATTAAAAAATTCCATAGATTTATTCATGGAAGGATGTTTACTTTGCAAACCGACCACAAATCCTTATTGACTATTTTTGGCTCTAAAAAAGGCATACCTACGCACACTGCGAACAGACTCCAACGATGGAGCATAATTCTACTAAATTATAACTTTAAAATGGAGTACATTTCATCCAAAAATATGGGACATGCAGATGGACTGTCCAGGCTCATTCAAAAGTGTGCTGAACCTTTGGAAGACACAGTAATAGCTGCATTGACAGAGGAAAAAGAACTCTCCGGATTACTGTGCAACACAATCAGAGAGTTACCAGTGACTCTAGACGAAATAAATAAGGCAGCAGAAAAGGATGATTATATTGTGAAAATGAAAAAGTTGGTGCAACTAAATGGAAAATCAAAGAAAGACCCTAAAATTTTACCATTTTCCATTTGTGCTCAAACCTTGATGTACGCAGACAGAGTCGTCATACCGACTACGCTTCAGAGAAGAATTTTAAAAGAATTTCATAGTGGTCATCCAGGCATGTCGAGAATGAAAGCTTTAATGCGTGGATATACGTATTGGCCTAGGATGGACTAGGACATTGAAAAACTCGTAAGAGAGTGTCAAGGGTGTCAGCTAGCAGCAAAGGCACCACCTGTGCAGATACAACCGTGGCCAAAGACTGATACACCATGGACTCGGTTACATATCGATTATGCAGGTCCTTTAAATGGACATTATTTCTTAGTGGTCGTCGACAGTTTCCCAAAATGACCAGAAGTGTTTGAATACAAACACCCTACTTCGATGAGTACAATAGATGCACTAAGAGTTCTCTTCAGTCGTTTTGGAGTGCCTAAAACTATTGTCAGCGACAACGGCACCCAATTTACCAGCAAAGAATTTGAAGAATTCTGCAAGGCTCTAGCCATTGAACATTTAACAACGGCAATCTACCACCCAAGATCAAATGGCCTAGCAGAGAGGTTCGTCGATACATTCAAGAGAGCCTTGAAGAAAAACCAAGGCATGGACACTGACGAGAAGAGTCTCGAACAATTTTTATTGGTGTACAGGATAACTCCGAACCCAAACACTGATACCGGTTCGTCACCAGCTGAACTGATGTTTGCACGGAAAATCAGATCTGTATTTGACAGAATTTTACCAAGTGCAACCAGAGTAACAACAGCAAAAGAAAATTTTCAACAAGGTTTTACAAACCTGGTGACAGAATATTCTTCCTGAATTACAGGAGTGGAAAAAATTTTTGGGAGGAGGGGATTATCATGAACAGAATCAGGCACATGCTATATTCTGTAAGAAGTAATAAATTCGACTGTCGCAGGCATATAAATCAGCTAAGACCTCGACACACTGATGACTACAAACAGGCAGAAGAAAATTACATGCCCCTAGAGGTTTTGTATGATTCTTTTAATATTCCCCAACCCTTCACAGAACTTACTCCAGATTTAAGAGTTCCAGCTTCTCCACCAACTCCACCCACTCAAACGATATTGAGGGGAAAAAGTACAAGGGTGAAAAGAAAAGTTAACCGGTTGAGCCCCAAGCCAAAAAGCAAACGATATTAAGCCAAATTCTCTTGGGAGAAATTGTCTTAGGGGGAGGTGTTATGGCGAGATGAGCAATTCACCGCCGGAACTTTTTATCGAAAGAACGTTATCACCGGTCACCGGTTGAGAGAGCCTTCCCTGGGCGGGAACACTTAAAAAAGGTAACATGCTGTCTCTGTAAATATTCTCAATAAAGTTCTCTATTTCTTTATTACTTCAGAACCTCTTAATCCATTTATTTCCCTGGTGGAATACCTTTCTTGAATATCCTTTTATTACGGCCACCCACCGCAGGATATATCAGTTATTGACGTGATAATGTAATAAAGTCTCCATCTAACTTATTGACCTGATAATGTCATAAAGTTTCCATATAACTTATTGACCTGATAATGTAATAAAGTCTCCATATAACTTATTGACCTGATAATGTAATAAAGTTTCCATATAAATTATTAACCTGATAATGTAATAAAGTCTCCATATAATTTATTGACCTGATAATGTAATAAAGTTTCCATATAACTTATTGACCTGATAATGTAATGAAGTTTCCATATAACTTATTGACCTGATAATGTAATAAAGTCTCCATATAACATATTGACCTGATAATGTAATGAAGTTTCCATATAACTTATTGACCTGATAATGTAATGAAGTTTCCATATAACTTATTGACCTGATAATGTAATAATGTGGCCGTATAACTTATTGACCTGATAATGTAATAAAGTTTCCATATAACTTATTGACCTGATAATGTAATAAAGTTTCAATATAACTTATTGACCTGATAATGTAATAAAGTTTCCGTATAACTTATTTACCTGAGAATGTAATAAAGTCTCCATATAACTTATTGACCTGATAATGTAATAAAGTCTCCATATAACTTATTTACCTGATAATGAAATAAAGGTTCCATATAAATTATTTACCTGATAATGTAATAAAGTTTCCATATAACTTATTGACCTGATAATGTAATAAAGTTTCCATATAACTTATTGACCTAATAATGTAATGAAGTCTCCATATAACTTATTGACCTGATAATGTAATAAAGTCTCCATCTAACTTATTGACATGATAATGTAATAATGTTTCAATATAACTTATTTACCTGATAATGTAATAAAGTTTCTGTATAACTTATTGACCTGATAATGTAATAAAGTTTCCATATAACTTATTGACCTGATAATGTAATAAAGTCTCCATATAACTTATTGACCTGATAATGTAATAAAGTCTCCATATAACTTATTGACCTGATAATGTAATAAAGTTTCCATATAACTTATTTACCTGATAATGTAATAAAGTCTCCATATAACTTATTAAGCTGATAATGTAATGAAGTTTCCATATAACTTATTGACCTGATAATGTAATAAAGTCTCAATCGAACTTACTGACCTGATAATGTAATAAAGTTTCCATATAACTTATTGACCTGATAATGTAATGAAGTTTCCATATAACATATTTACCTTATAATGTAATAAAGTCTCCATATAACTTATTGACCTGATAATGTAATAATGTTTCCATATAGCTTATTGACCTGATAATGTAATAAAGTTACCGTATAACTTATTGACCTGATAATGTAGTAATGTTTCAATCTAACTTATGGACTTGATAATGTAATAATGTTTCAATATAACTTATTTACCTGATAATGTAATAAAGTCTCCATATAACTTATTGACCTGATAATGTAATAAAGTTTCCATATAACTTATTGACCTGATAATGTAATGAAGTTTCCATATAACTTATTGACCTGATAATGTAATAATGTGGCCGTATAACTTATTGACCTGATAATGTAATAAAGTCTCCATCTAACTTATTTACCTGATAATTTAGTAATCTTTCAATATAACTTATTTACCTGATAATGTAATAAAGTCTCCATATAACTTATTGACCTGATAATGTAATAATGTTTCCGTATAACTTATTGACCTGATAATGTAATAATGTTTCCTTATAACTTATTGACCTGATAATGTAATAAAGTCTCCATAAAACTTATTGACCTGATAATGTAATAAAGTTTCTGTATAACTTATTGACCTGATAATGTAATAAAGTCTCAATCGAACTTACTGACCTGATAATGTAATAATGTTTCCATATAACTTATTTACCTGATAATGTAATCAAGTTTCCATATAACTTATTGACCTGATAATGTAATAAAGTTTCCATATAACTTATTGACCTGATAATGTAATAAAGTTTCCATATAACTTATTGACCTGATAATGTAATAAAGTCTCCATATAACTTATTGACCTGTTAATGTTATAAAGTCTTCATCTAACTTATTGACCTGATAATGTAATAATGTTTCAATATAACTTATTTACCTGATAATGTTATGAAGTTTCCATATAACTTATTGACCTGACAATGTAATAAAGTCTAAATATAACTTATTGACCTGATAATGTAATGAAGTTTCCATATAACTTATTGACTTGATAATGTAATAATGTGGCCGTATAACTTATTGACCTGATAATGTAATAAAGTCTCCATCTAACTTATTGACCTGATAATGTAATAATGTTTCAATATAACTTATTTACCTGATAATGTAATAAAGTTTCCATATAACTTATTGACCTGATAATGTAATAATGTTTCCATATAACTTATTGACCTGATAATGTAATAATGTTTCAATATAACTAATTGACCTGATAATGTAATAAAGTTTCCGTATAACTTATTGACCTGATAATGTAATAAAGTCTCCATATAACTTATTGACCTGATATTGTAATAAAGTCTCCATATAACTTATTTACCTGATAATGTAATAATGTTTCCATATAACTTATTGACCTGATAATGTAATAAAGTCTCCATCAAACTTATTGACCTGATAATTTAATAATGTGTCAATATAACTTATTTACCTGATAATGTAATAAAGTTTCCATATAACTTATTGACCTGATAATGTAATAAAGTCTCCATATAACTTATTGACCTGATAATGTAATAAAGTCTCCATATAACTTATCGACCTGATAATGTAATGAAGTTTCCATATAACATATTTACCTTATAATGTAATAAAGTCTCCATATAACTTATTGACCTGATAATGTAATAATGTTTCCATATAACTTATTGACCTGATAATGTAATAAAGTTACCGTATAACTTATTGACCTGATAATGTAATAAAGTCTCCATAAAACTTATTGACCTGATAATGTAATAAAGTCTCCATCGAACTTATTGACCTGATAATGTAATAATGTTTCCATATAAATTATTGACCTGATAAGGTAATCAAGTTTCCATATAACTTATTGACCTGATAATGTAATGAAGTTTCCATATAACTTATTGACCTGATAATGTAATAATGTGGCCGTATAACTTATTGACCTGATAATGTAATAAAGTCTCAATCGAACTTACTGACCTGATAATGTAATAATGTTTCAATATAACTTATTACCTGATAATGTAATACAGTTTCCATATAACTTATTGACCTGATAATGTAATAAAGTCTCCATATAACTTATTGACCTGATAATGTAATGAAGTTTCCATATAACATATTTACCTGATAATGTAATAAAGTCTCCATATAACTTATTGACCTGATAATGTAATAATGTTTCCATATAACTTATTGACCTGATAATGTAATAAAGTTACCGTATAACTTATTGACCTGATAATGTAGTAATGTTTCAATCTAACTTATGGACTTGATAATGTAATAATGTTTCCATATAACTTATTGACCTGATAATGTAATAAAGTTTCCATATAACTTATTGACCTGATAATGTAATGAAGTTTCCATATAACTTATTGACCTGATAATGTAATAATGTGGCCGTATAACTTATTGACCTGATAATGTAATAAAGTCTCCATCTAACTTATTGACCTGATAATATAATAATGTGTCCATCTAACTTATTGACCTGATAATGTAATAATGTTTCCATATAACTTATTGACCTGATAATTTATGAATGTTTCAATATAACTTATTTACCTGATAATGTAATAAAGTTTCCGTATAACTTATTTACCTGATAATGTAATAAAGTCTCCATATAACTTATTGACCTGATATTGTAATAAAGTTTCCATATAAATTATTTACCTGATAATGTAATAATGTTTCCATATAACTTATTGACCTGATAATGTAATAAAGTCTCCATATAACTTATTAACCTGATAATGTAATAATGTTTCCATATAACTTATTGACCTGATAATGTAATAAAGTCTCCATCTAACTTATTGACCTGATAATTTATGAATGTTTCAATATAACTTATTTACCTGATAATGTAATAAAGTGTCCGTATAACTTAATGACCTGATAATGTAATAAAGTTTCCATATAACTTATTGACCTGATAATGTAATAAAGTCTCAATATAACTTATTGACCTGATAATGTAATAAAGTCTCCATATAACTTATTTACCTGATAATGTAATAAATTTTCCATATAACTTATTGACCTGATAATGTAATAATGTTTCCATATAACTTATTGACCTGATAATGTAGTAATGTTTCAATCTAACTTATGGACTTGATAATGTAATAATGTTTCAATATAACTTATTTACCTGATAATGTAATAAAGTCTCAATATAACTTATTGGCCTGATAATGTAATAAAGTTTCCATATAACTTATTGACCTGATAATGTAATACAGTCTCCATATAACTTATTGACCTGATAATGTAATGAAGTTTCCATATAACTTATTGACCTGATAATGTAATAAAGTTTCCGTATAACTTATTTACCTGATAATGTAATA
The DNA here is from genome assembly GCF_053919585.1 of Euprymna scolopes. Classification (NCBI taxonomy): domain Eukaryota; kingdom Metazoa; phylum Mollusca; class Cephalopoda; order Sepiida; family Sepiolidae; genus Euprymna; species Euprymna scolopes. Next base: position 68,582,998 of record NC_136523.1, on the reverse strand, counting down.
CAGTCTCCATATAACTTATTGACCTGATAATGTAATAAAGTCTCAATCGAACTTACTGACCTGATAATGTAATAATGTGTCAATATAACTTATTGACCTGATAATGTAATAAAGTCTCCATCTAACTTATTGACCTGATAATTTAATAATGTTTAAATATAAGTTATTTACCTGATAATGTAATAAACTTTCCGTATAACTTAATGACCTGATAATGTAATAAAGTTTCCATATAACTTATTGACCTGATAATGTAATAAAGTCTCCATATAACTTATTTACCTGATTATATAATAAAGTCTCCATATAACTTATTTACCTGATAATGTAATCAAGTTTCCATATAACTTATTGACCTGATAATGTAATAAAGTTTCCATATAACTTATTTACCTGATAATGTAATAAAGTTTCCATATAACTTATTGACCTGATAATGTAATAAAGTCTCCATATAACTTATTGACCTGATAATGTAATGAAGTTTCCATATAACTTATTGACTTGATAATGTAATAATGTGGCCGTATAACTTATTGACCTGATAATGTAATAAAGTCTCGATCTAACTTATTGACCTGATAATGTAATAATGTTTCAATATAACTTATTTACCTGATAATGTAATAAAGTTTCCATATAACTTATTGACCTGATAATGTAATAATGTTTCCATATAACTTATTGACCTGATAATGTAATAAAGTTTCCATAAACTTATTGACCTGATAATGTAATAAAGTTTCCATATAACTTATTGACCTGATAATGTATTAAATTTCCGTATAACTTATTGACCTGATAATGTAATAAAGTCTCCATATAACTTATTGACCTGATAATGTAATAAAGTCTCCATATAACTTATTGACCTGATAATGTAATGAAGTTTCCGTATAACATATTTACCTTATAATGTAATAAAGTCTCCATATAACTTGTTGACCTTATAATGTAATAAAGTTACCGTATAACTTATTGACCTGATAATGTAATAAAGTCTCCATATAACTTATTGACCTGATAATGTAATAACGTCTCCATGGAACTTATTGACCTGATAATGTAATAATGTTTCCATATAAATTATTGACCTGATAATGTAATAAAGTTTCCATATAACTTATTGACCTGATAATGTAATGAAGTTTCCATATAACTTATTGACCTGATAATGTAATAATGTGGCCGTATAACTTATTGACCTGATAATGTAATAAAGTCTCAATCGAACTTACTGACCTGATAATGTAACAATGTTTCAATATAACTTATTACCTGATAATGTAATAAAGTTTCCATATAACTTATTGACCTGATAATGTAATAAAGTCTCCATATAACTTATTGACCTGATAATGTAATGAAGTTTCCATATAACTTATTGACTTGATAATGTAATAATGTGGCCGTATAACTTATTGACCTGATAATGTAATAAAGTCTCCATCTAACTTATTGACCTGATAATGTAATAATGTTTCAATATAACTTATTTACCTGATAATGTAATAAAGTCTCCATATAACTTATTGACCTGATAATGTAATAATGTTTCAATATAACTTATTGATCTGATAATGTAATAATGTTTCCTTATAACTTATTGACCTGATAATGTAATAAAGTTTCCGTATAACTTATTTACCTGATAATGTAATAAAGTCTCCATATAACTTATTGACCTGATATTGTAATAAAGTTTCCATATAAATTATTTACCTGATATTTTAATAATGTTTCACTATAACTTATTGACCTTATAATGTAATAACGTTTCCATATAACGTATTGACCTGATAATGTAATAAAGTCTCCATATAACTTATTAACATGATAATGTAATAATGTTTCCATATAACTTATTGACCTGATAATGTAATAAAGTCTCCATCTTACTCTCCATCTTACTTATTGACCTGATAATTTAAGAATGTTTCAATATAACTTATTTACCTGATAATGTAATAAAGTGTCCGTATAACTTTATGACCTGATAATGTAATAAAGTTTCCATATAACCTATTGACCTGATAATGTAATAAAGTCTCAATATAACTTATTTACCTGATAATGTAATAAAGTCTCCATATAACTTATTGACCTAATAATGTAATAAAGTTTCCATATAACATATTTACCTGATAATGTAATAAAGTCTCCATCTAACTTATTGACCTGATAATGTAATAATGTTTCCATATAACTTATTGACCTGATAATGTAATAAATTTCCGTATAACTTATTGACCTGATAATGTAATAAAGTTTCCATATAAATTATTTACCTGATAATGTAATAAAGTTTCCATATAACTTATTGACCTGATAATGTAATAAAGTCTCAATCGAACTTACTGACCTGATAATGTAATAATGTGTCAATATAACTTATTGACCTGATAATGTAATAAAGTCTCCACCTAACTTATTGAACTGATAATTTAATAATGTTTCAATATAAGTTATTTACCTGATAATGTAATAAACTTTCCGTATAACTTAATGACCTGATAATGTAATAATGTTTCCATATAACTTATTGACCTGATAATGTAATAAAGTCTCCATATAACTTATTGACCTGATTATATAATAAAGTCTCCATATAACTTATTTACCTGATAATGTAATCAAGTTTCCATATAACTTATTGACCTGATAATGTAATAAAGTTTCCATATAACTTATTTACCTGATAATGTAATAAAGTTTCCATATAACTTATTGACCTGATAATGTAATAAAGTCTCCATAAAACATATTGACCTGTTAATGTTATAAAGTCTTCATCTAACTTATTGACCAGATAATGTAATAATGTTTCCATATAACTTATTTACCTGATAATGTAATAAGGTTTCCATATAACTTATTGACCTGATAATGTAATAAAGTCTCCATATAACTTATTGACCTGATAATGTAATAATGTTTCCATATAACTTATTGACTTGATAATGTAATAATGTGGCCGTATAACTTATTGACCTGATAATGTAATAAAGTCTCCATCTAACTTATTGACCTGATAATGTAATAATGTTTCAATATAACTTATTTACCTGATAATGTAATAAAGTTTCCATATAACTTATTGACCTGATAATGTAATAATGTTTCCATATAACTTATTGACCTAATAATGTAATAAAGTTTCCATAAACTTATTGACCTGATGATGTAATAATGTTTCCATATAACTTATTGACCTGATAATGTATTAAATTTCCGTATAACTTATTGACCTGATAATGTAATAAAGTCTCCATATAACTTATTGACCTGATAATGTAATAAAGTCTCCATATAACTTATTGACCTGATAATGTAATGAAGTTTCCATATAACATATTTACCTTATAATGTAATAAAGTCTCCATATAACTTGTTGACCTTATAATGTAATAAAGTTACCGTATAACTTATTGACCTGATAATGTAATAAAGTCTCCATATAACTTATTGACCTGATAATGTAATAAAGTCTCCATCGAACTTATTGACCTGATAATGTAATAATGTTTCCATATAAATTATTGACCTGATAATGTAATAAAGTTTCCATATAACTTATTGACCTGATAATGTAATGAAGTTTCCATATAACTTATTGACCTGATAATGTAATAATGTGGCCGTATAACTTATTGACCTGATAATGTAATAAAGTCTCAATCGAACTTACTTACCTGATAATGTAACAATGTTTCAATATAACTTATTACCTGATAATGTAATAAAGTTTCCATATAACTTATTGACCTGATAATGTAATAAAGTCTCCATATAACTTATTGACCTGATAATGTAATGAAGTTTCCATATAACTTATTGACTTGATAATGTAATAATGTGGCCGTATAACTTATTGACCTGACAATGTAATAAAGTCTCCATCTAACTTATTGACCTGATAATGTAATAATGTTTCAATATAACTTATTTACCTGATAATGTAATAAAGTCTCCATATAACTTATTGACCTGATAATGTAATAATGTTTCAATATAACTTATTGATCTGATAATGTAATAAAGTTTCCGTATAACTTATTTACCTGATAATGTAATAAAGTCTCCATATAACTTATTGACCTGATATTGTAATAAAGTTTCCATATAAATTATTTACCTGATATTTTAATAATGTTTCACTATAACTTATTGACCTGATAATGTAATAACGTTTCCATATAACGTATTGACCTGATAATGTAATAAAGTCTCCATATAACTTATTAACATGATAATGTAATAATGTTTCCATATAACTTATTGAGCTGATTATGTAATAAAGTCTCCATCTTACTCTCCATCTTACTTATTGACCTGATAATTTAAGAATGTTTCAATATAACCTATTTACCTGATAATGTAATAAAGTGTCCGTATAACTTTATGACCTGATAATGTAATAAAGTTTCCATATAACCTATTGACCTGATAATGTAATAAAGTCTCAATATAACTTATTTACCTGATAATGTAATAAAGTCTCCATATAACTTATTGACCTAATAATGTAATAAAGTTTCCATATAACATATTTACCTGATAATGTAATAAAGTCTCCATCTAACTTATTGACCTGATAATGTAATAATGTTTCCATATAACTTATTGACCTGATAATGTAATAAATTTCCGTATAAGTTATTTACCTGATAATGTAATAAAGTTTCCATATAAATTATTTACCTGATAATGTAATAAAGTTTCCATATAACTTATTGACCTGATAATGTAATAAAGTCTCCATCGAACTTATTGGCCTGATAATGTAATAAAGTTTCCATATAACTTATTGACCTGATTATGTAATAAAGTTTCCATATTACTTATTGACCTGATAATGTAATAAAGTTTACATATAACCTATTGACCTGATAATGTAATAATGTTTCAATATAACTTATTTACCTGATAATGTAATAAAGTTTCCATATAACTTATTGACCTGATAATGTAATAAAGTCTCCATATAACCTATTGACCTGATACTGTAATGAAGTTTCCATATAACTTATTGACTTGATAATGTAATAATGTGGCCGTATAACTTATTGACCTGATAATGTAATAAAGTCTCCATCTAACTTATTGACCTGATAATGTAATAATGTTTCAATATAACTTATTTACCTGATAATGTAATAAAGTTTCCATATAACTTATTGACCTGATAATGTAATAATGTTTCCATATAACTTATTGACCTTATAATGTAATAAAGTTTCTGTATAACATATTTACCTGATAATATAATAATGTTTCCATATAACTTATTTACCTGATAATGTAATAAAGTCTCCATCTAACTTATTGTTCTGAAAATTTAATAATGTTTCAATATAACTTATTTACCTGATAATGTAATAAAGTTTCCATATAACTTATTGACCTGATAATGTAATAAAGTCTCCATATAACTTATTGACCTGATAATGTAATAAAGTCTCCATATAACTTATTGACCTGATAATGTAATAAAGTTTCCATATAACATATTTACCTTATAATGTAATAAAGTCTCCATCTAACTTATTGACCTGATAATGTAATAATGTTTCCATATAACTTATTGACCTGATAATGTAATAAAGTTTCCATATAACTTATTGACCTGATAATGTAATAAAGTCTCCATCGAACTTATTAACCTGATAATGTAATAATGTTTCCATATAACTTATTGACCTGATAATGTAACAATGTTTCCATATAACTTATTGACCTGATAATGTAATGAAGTTTCCATATAACTTATTGACCTGATAATGTAATAAAGTCTCCATATAACTTATTGACCTGATAATGTAATAAAGTCTCCATATAACTTATTGACCTGATAATGTAATGAAGTTTCCATATAACTTATTGACCTGATAATGTAATAAAGTTTTCGTATAACTTATTTACCTGATAATGTAATAAAGTCTCCGTATAACTTATTGACCTGATAATGTAATAAAGTCTCAATCGAACTTACTGACCTGATAATGTAATAATGTTTCAATATAACTTATTACCTGATAATGTAATAAAGTCTCTATATAACTTATTGACCTGATAATGTAATAAGGTTTCCATATAACTTATTGACCTGATAATGTAATGACGTCTCCATATAACTTATTGACCTGTTAATGTAATAAAGTGTCCATCTAACTTATTGACCTGATAATGTAATAATGTTTCAATATAACTTATTACCTGATAATGTAATAAAGTTTCCATCTAACTTATTGACCTGATAATGTAATAAAGTCTCCATCTAACTTATTGACCTGTTAATGTAATAATGTTTCAATATAACTTATTTACCTGATAATGTAATAACGTCTCCATATAACTTATTGACCTGATAATGTAATAATGTTTCCGTATAACTTATTGACCTGATAATGTAATGTTTCCTTGTAACTTATTGACCTGATAATGTAATAAAGTTTCCGTATAACTTATTTACCTGATAATGTAATAAAGTCTCCATATAACTTATTGACCTGATATTGTAATAAAGTTTCCAAATAAATTATTTACCTGATAATGTAATAATGTTTCCATATAACTTATTGACCTGATAATGTAATAAAGTTTCCATATAACTTATTGACCTGATAATGTAATAAAGTCTCCATCTAACTTATTGACCTGATGATGTAATAATGTTTCAATATAACTTATTTACCTGATAATGTAGTAAAGTTTCCATATTACTTATTGACCTGATAATGTAATAATGTTTGCATATAACTTATTGACCTGATAATGTAATAATGTTTCCATATAACTTAATGACCTGATAATGTAATAAAGTTTCCGTATAACTTTTTACTTGATAATGTAATAAAGTCTCCATATCACCTATTGACCTGATATTGTAATAAAGTTTCCATATAACTTTTTGACCTGATAATGTAATGAAGTTTCCATATAACTTATTTGCTCTGATAATGTAAAAAAGTTTCCGTATAACTTATTTACCTGATAATGTAATAAAGTCTCCATATAACTTATTAACCTGATAATGTAATAAAGTCTCAATCGAACTTACTGACCTGATAATGTAATAATGTTTCCATATAACTTATTGACTTGATAATGTAATAAAGTCTCTATATAACTTATTGACCTGATAATGTAATAAAGTTTCCATATAACTTATTGACCTGATAATGTAATGAAGTCTCCATATTACTTATTGACCTGTTAATGTAATGAAGTCTCCATATAACTTATTGACCTGATAATGTAATAATGTTTCCGTATAACTTATTGACCTGATAATGTAATGTTTCCTTGTAACTTATTGACCTGATAATGTAATAAAGTTTCCGTATAACTTATTTACCTGATAATGTAATAAAGTCTCCATATAACTTATTGACCTGATATTGTAATAAAGTTTCCAAATAAATTATTTACCTGATAATGTAATAATGTTTCCATATAACTTATTGACCTGATAATGTAATAAAGTTTCCATATAACTTATTGACCTGATAATGTAATAAAGTCTCCATCTAACTTATTGACCTGATGATGTAATAATGTTTCAATATAACTTATTTACCTGATAATGTAGTAAAGTTTCCATATTACTTATTGACCTGATAATGTAATAATGTTTGCATATAACTTATTGACCTGATAATGTAATAATGTTTCCATATAACTTAATGACCTGATAATGTAATAAAGTTTCCGTATAACTTTTTACTTGATAATGTAATAAAGTCTCCATATCACCTATTGACCTGATATTGTAATAAAGTTTCCATATAACTTTTTGACCTGATAATGTAATGAAGTTTCCATATAACTTATTTGCTCTGATAATGTAAAAAAGTTTCCGTATAACTTATTTACCTGATAATGTAATAAAGTCTCCATATAACTTATTAACCTGATAATGTAATAAAGTCTCAATCGAACTTACTGACCTGATAATGTAATAATGTTTCCATATAACTTATTGACTTGATAATGTAATAAAGTCTCTATATAACTTATTGACCTGATAATGTAATAAAGTTTCCATATAACTTATTGACCTGATAATGTAATGAAGTCTCCATATTACTTATTGACCTGTTAATGTAATGAAGTCTCCATATAACTTATTGACCTGATAATGTAATAATGTTTCAATATAACTTATTACCTGATAATGTAATAAAGTTTCCATCTAACTTATTGACCTGATAATGTAATAAAGTCTCCATATAGCTTATTGACCTGAGAATGTAATGAAGTTTCCATATAACTTATTGACTTGATAATGTAATAATGTGGCCGTATAACTTATTGACCTGATAATGTAATAAAGTCTCCATCTAACTTATTGACCTGTTAATGTAATAATGTTTCAATATAACTTTTTTACCTGATAATGTAATAACGTCTCCATATAACGTATTGACCTGATAATGTAATAATGTTTCCTTATAACTTATTGACCTGATAATGTAATAAAGTTTCCATATAACTTATTTACGCGATAATGTAATAAAGTCTCCATATAACTTATTGACCTGATATTGTAATAAAGTTTCCGTATAACTTATTTACGTGATAATGTAATAAAGTCTCCATATAACTTATTGACCTGATAATGTAATAAAGTTTCCATATAACTTATTTACCTGATAATGTAATAAAGTCTCTATATAACCTATTGACCTGATCATGTAATAATGTTTCCATATAACTTATTGACCTGATAATGTAATAATGTTTCCATATAACTTATTGACCTGATAATGTAATGAAGTTTCCATATAACTTATTTACCTGATAATGTAATAAAGTCTCCATATAACTTATTAACCTGATAATGTAATAAAGTCTCTATATAACTTATTGACCTGATAATGTAATAAAGTTTCCATATAACTTATTGACTTGATAATGTAATGAAGTCTCCATATAACTTATTGACCTGTTAATGTAATAAAGTGTCCATCTAACTTATTGACCTGATAATGTAATAATGTTTCAATATAACTTATTACCTGATAATGTAATAAAGTTTCCATATAACTTATTGACCTGATAATGTAATAAAGTCTCCATATAACTTATTGACCTGATAATGTAATGAAGGTTCCATATAACTTATTGACTTGATAATGTAATAATGTGGCCGTATAACTTATTGACCTTATAATGTAATAAAGTCTCCATCTAACTTATTGACCTGATAATGTAATAATGTTTCAATATAACTTATTTACCTGATAATGTAATAAAGTTTCCATATAACTTATTGACCTGATAATGTAATAAAGTTTCCATATAACTTATTGACCTGATAATGTAATAAAGTCTTCATATAACTTATTGACCTTATAATGTAATAAAGTTTCCATATAACATATTTACCTTATAATGTAATAAAGTTTCCATCTAACTTATTGACCTGATAATGTAATAATGTTTCCATATAACTTATTGACCTGATAATGTAATAAAGTTTCCGTATACCTTATTGACCTGATAATGTAATAAAGTCTCCATAGTACTTATTGACCTGATAATGTAATAAAGTCTCCATCGAACTTATTAACCTGATAATGTAATAATGTTTCCATATAACTTATTGACCCGATAATGTAATAAAGTTTCCATATAACTTATTGACCTGATAATGTAATAATGTGGCCGTATAACTTATTGACCTGATAATGTAATAAAGTCTCCATCTAACTTATTGACCTGATAATGTAATAATGTTTCAATATAACTTATTTACCTGATAATGTAATAAAGTTTCCATATAACTTATTGACCTGATAATGTAATAAAGTTTCCGTATATCTTATTTTCCTGATAATGTTAGAAAGTCTCCATATAACTTATTGACCTGATAATGTAATAAAGTCTCCATATAACTTATTTACCTGATAATGAAATAAAGTTTCCATATAAATTATTTACCTGATAATGTAATAAAGTTTCCATATAACTTATTGACCTGATAATGTAATAAAGTCTCCATATAACTTATTGACCTGATAATGTAATAAAGTTTCCATATAACTTATTGACCTGATAATGTAATAACGTCTCCATATAACTTATTGACCTGATAATGTAATAAAGTCTCCATATAACTTATTGACCTGATAATGTAATGAAGTTTCCATATAACTTATTGACCTGATAATGTAATAAAGTCTCCATATAACTTATTGACCTGATAATGTAATGAAGTTTCCATATAACTTATTGACCTGATAATGTAATAAAGTTTCCGTATAACTTATTTACCTGATAATGTAATAAAGTCTCCATATAACTTGTTGACCTGATAATGTAATAAAGTCTCAATCGAACTTACTGACCTGTTAATGTAATAATGTTTCAATATAACTTATTACCTGATAATGTAATAAAGTTTCCATATAACTTATTGACCTGATAATGTAATAAAGTCTCCATATAACTTATTGACCTGAGAATGTAATAATGTTTCCTTATAACTTATTGACCTGATAATGTAATAAAGTTTCCGTATAACTTATTTACCTGATAATGTAATAAAGTCTCCATATAACTTATTGACCTGATATTGTAATAAAGTTTCCATATAAATTATTTACCTGATAATGTAATAATGTTTCCATATAACTTATTGACCTGATAATGTAATAAAGTCTCCATATAACTTATTGACCTGATATTGTAATGAAGGTTCCATATAACTTATTAAACTGATAATTAATAATGTTTCCATATAACTTATTGACCTGATAATGCAATAAAGTCCCCATCTAACTTATTGACCTGATAACGTAATAATGTTTCAATATAACTTATTTACCTGATAATGTAATAAAGTTTCCATATTACTTATTAACCTGATAATGTAATAATGTTTCCATATAACTTAATAACCTGATAATGTAATAAAGTTTCCGTATAACTTATTTACCTGATAATGTAATAAAGTTTCCATATAACTTATTGACCTGATATTGTAATAAAGTTTCCATATAACTTTTTTACCTGATAATGTAATAATGTTTCCATATAACTTATTGACCTGATAATGTAATAAATTTCCATATAACTTATTTACCTGATAATGTAATAAAGTCTCCATATAACCTATTGACCTGATAATGTAATAATGTTTCCATATAACTTATTGACCTGATAATGTAATAAAGTTTCCATATAACTTATTGACCTGATAATGTAATGAAGTTTCCATATAACTTATTGACCTGATAATGTAATAAAGTTTCCGTATAACTTATTTATCTGATAATGTAATAAAGTCTCTATATAACTTATTAACCTGATAATGTAATAAAGTCTCAATCGAACTTACTGACCTGATAATGTAATAATGTTTTCATATAACTTATTGACCTGATAATGTAATAATGTCTCCATATAACTTATTGACCTCATAATGTAATAAATTTCCATATAACTTATTGACCTGTTAATGTAATAAAGTCTCCATCTAACTTATTGACCTGATAATGTAATAATGTTTCAATATAACTTATTACCTGATAATGTAATAAAGTTTCCATATAACTTATTGACCTGATAGTGTAATAAAGTCTCCATATAACTTATTGACCTCATAATGTAATGAAGTTTCCATATAACTTATTGACTTGATAATGTAATAATGTGGCCGTATAACTTATTGACCTTATAATGTAATAAAGTCTCCATCTAACTTATTGACCTGATAATGTAATAATGTTTCAATATAACTTATTTACCTAATAATGTAATAAAGTTTCCATATAACTTATTGACCTGATAATGTAATAAAGTTTCCATATAACTCATTGACCTGATAATGTAATAAAGTCTCCATATAACTTATTGACCTTATAATGTAATAAAGTTTCCATATAACATATTTACCTTATAATGTAATAAAGTCTCCATCTAACTTATTGACCTGATAATGTAATAATGTTTCCATATAACTTATTGACCTGATAATGTAATAAAGTTTCCGTATAACTTATTGACCTGATAATGTAATAAAGTCTCCATATAACTTATTGACCTGATAATGTAATGAAGTTTCCATATAACTTATTGACCTGATAATGTAATAAAGTTTCCGTATAACTTATTTACCTGATAATGTAATAAGGTTTCCATATAACTTATTGACCTGATAATGTAATAAAGTCTCAATCGAACTTACTGACCTGATAATGTAATAATGTTTCAATATAACTTATTACCTGATAATGTAATAAAGTTTCCTTATAACTTATTAACCTGATAATGTAATAAAGTCTCCATATAACTTATTGACCTGAGAATGTAATGAAGTTTCCATATAACTTATTGACTTGATAATGTAATAATGTGGCCGTATAACTTATTGACCTGATAATGTAATACAGTCTCCATCTAACTTATTGACCTGATAATGTAATAATGTTTCAATATAACTTATTTACCTGATAATGTAATAAAGTCTCCATATAACTTATTGACCTGATAATGTAATAATGTTTCCTTATAACTTATTGACCTGATAATGTAATAAAGTTTCCATCTAACTTATTGACCTGATAATGTAATGAAGTTTCCATATAACTTATTGACCTGATAATGTAATAAAGTTTCCGTATAACGTATTGACCTGATAATGTTATAATGTGGCCGTATAACTTATTGACCTAATAATGTAATAAAGTCTCCATCTAACTTATTGACCTGATAATGTAATAATGTTTCAATATAACTTATTTACCTGATAATGTAATAAAGTCTCCATATAACCTATTGACCTGATAATGTAATAAGGTTTCCATATAACTTATTGACCTGATAATGTAATAATGTTTCCTTATAACTTATTGACCTGATAATGTCATAAAGTCTCCATCTAACTTATTGACCTGATAATGTAATGAAGTTTCCATATAACTTATTGACCTGATAATGTAATAAAGTTTCCGTATAACGTATTGACCTGATAATGTAATAAAGTCTCCATATAACTTATTGACCTGATAATGTAATAAAGTCTCCATCGAACTTATTGACCTGATAATGTAATAATGTTTCCATATAACTTATTGACCTGATAATGTAATGAAGTTTCCATAAAACTTATTGACCTGATAATGTAATGAAGTTTCTATATAACTTATTGACCTGATAATGTAATAATGTGGCCATATAACTTATTGACCTAATAATGTAATAAAGTCTCCATCTAACTTATTGACCTGATAATGTAATAATGTTTCAATATAACTTATTTACCTGATAATATAATAAAGTTTCCGTATAACTTATTGACCTGATAATGAAATATTGTTTCCATATAACTTATTGACCTGATAATGTAATGAAGTTTCCATATAACTTATTGACCTGATAATGTAATAAAGTCTCCGTAGAGAATAGGAACGACCATTAAGACGGGACACACAAAAGAGTGACACCGTCGTCGGATTTGTAGTATATATAGAGCACGCACGCACGCACGCACTGGGAAGAACGACGACTACGACGATAGTCGTCTCGGAAACTTTACATGGCGCTACGAACAGGATTAATTTTTCAACGTAATTGCTTTTGCACGATTTTTGGAGTATAATGGCGTCAGGACAACACGAGGATGGCCAATACATGCAGTTGATTCAACAACTAATAAATCTGCAAAGAGAAAACAATGAGCTTCGCGGAGGGAGTGCCTCGAGTTGGTCTAACACCAAGAAACCAGACCGGCCACGTATCGAACATGGATTCACCGACGCGGACTGGGCGCTGTTCATCGACTCGTGGGCCCGATACATACAAATGTGCGGCCTTACCGACCCCGTGGAAATCCGCAATGAACTAAGGACAGCCTGCTCAAATGAGGTAAATAAACTTTTATTTGACTTAGTTGGGCCTTAAACCCTCAATTCTGTCACAGAGGAACAACTCTTAAGGCATATACAGTTCATTGCGGTGAAAGGTCTACACCCGGAGGTGCATAGACATAAATTTCATAACATCAGACAACAGACGGGGGAGGGACCCGCACAGTTCTTGGCAAAGCTTCGGTCCCAGGCACGGTTTTGCAATTTCACGGTTCTGTGCCCCAACGAGAACTGCCGGCAAGCTGTAAACTATTCGGAGGACATGGTAGCTGGCCAACTCGTAGCCGGTCTGGCAAATGCGGAGTACCAGTGTAAATATTAATCAATATTTTCGGTTAAGTAATTTTCCGGTTAAGCATTTTGTTGAACATTTTCGTTTTGAGGCAAAAATCTTCGTCCAATAATGTTGTGTCGTAACACAATAGTAAAAGAAGAAAATCAAGTCGAAGTTGGTTCAACAAACGTAGTGTATTAATATCATTTAAGATCAGCCCTTGCAAAAAATTAAACATTTAAAATTATCTGATGATAATTCCTCCAGTTTAAAGTTGTCACAATGCTTGTTTACTATACTTGCATAAGTAGTGAAGTCGTCTTCCTCTCTTCTAGTGTCATTCATACACTTATATCTCCTGTGAAACTTATATCTGACACTTATAGCTCCTGTTGTTAAAAACATGTCCAATCGATTCTCTAAGGTCAACAACATTGTCAGTGGCAGGGACAAGAAATTTTTTCAATTGCTGAATTCACTAATCAATGTTTGGAGTGCTTTTAATGATATCAGATGACAAAGGAAGGTGATAAATTGCCTTAGTAATGCTATTAGCAAAAGGTGATAAATTGCCTTAGCAATGTTATTAGCAAAACAAGCATTTCTTTCATTGATCAATTTGTGGTCCAAAATATTTTAAGCATCTGAATTGTCAATTTTTTGCCGTTTTTTGTTTGAATCATTATATTTTTGCCTTAAATCATGTGTTTTTTGTTGTTTATAAGTTTGTTTGTGCAATTACAAACTGGGAACAAGGAGTAAGAGGTGGCAAATCAACTTTGTCTCTTTTGGCCCTCAATTCAGTCCACTCACTTTTGTCACATATGGTCAATTCACGAGGGCCAAAATCAATTTATGAGGGTCAAAGTCAATTTATGAGGGCCAAAGCAAATCAAATAGACATTGCACAGCTTTCTCGCACGTGACAAAGCGACATGTGCCATTCCGTCTGAAAAGACATCAGATTCCAAGTTAACAATGAAGTCATCAACTGAAATACCTTCAGTTTTGTGGACAGTCAAAATATAGCTGAGTGCACAAAGGTATGCACAAATTCAACATTGACTGCATGATTGATATGATGAAATTTTATAGTTACAACAACAACGTTGTCATTTGTATTTCAGTGACTTCATTACAGAATAGCAGTTATCACAAGTGAACACAAGTTCAACACAACAGCAACTAATATTTAAGCATGATGAAAATTACTTTGGTTTAAACTAATTACAATGTAGTGGTATCGTTTGTGAAGATGAAAAAAGGGTTAGAACTTTTCCTTGCTCGTCTTTTGTTGCTCACGCAGTCAACAGTCGTATTCTTCTCTTCTTCTTCATAAAACCATAATTACATTCGATCGCATCAATAAGATTACATTTTCTCTCGAAAATAAAAAAAACTCCTTATATGCAGTCACTGTTAATCTTGACGGTACAACAATTTGAATATCTCCCTTTTCTTTGTACTGGACAGATTCCGGGTTTGAATGAGAATGGTTCTTTTGTGAATTCTATTTTGTCAACACTGCAGAACCAATGGATTGTTGTTCAATTCCGCTACCCCCCCTCTCGCTACCGATGATCTTATGATCACATAGATGACAACTCGGAGCTGGTCATCTTCATCTAGCACTTCTTTAAGGTAAAGGTACTTCCTCCTTGGATGACACATTTGCAGAAGTGTTATTTAACGCAGACTCATCTTCTTCAGAGGAATCACCATGTACCTCATTAATGGTAATCAATCTTACACTCTGGGTTGATAGTTCGCTGTCACTTTTGTCCTCTGTGGTATCCAGCCCTATGACGGGATGCAAGTCCCTTACAAGAAAGTTTTGTGGGCTTTTGATTCCTGTGTCATGTCCGCGCATATAAGGAATCATGCACAATCCAATTTGGGTCTTGACCCAGACATGATTGCCCACATTGTATCTATTCTACTGCTGTTTGAACTTGCCTGGAGAGGGTGCATCAATGCTATTCAGTTGAACATGGTAGTGATGAATCAGGTTAGCTGGGGCAGTCAGTGACGACACATCGTCCTTAAGGATAACATTGTACCAATAGACTGTTTTCGCTATGGAACAGTGTTTCTTGCAGTGCTCCACTGAGGGGATGTACACACAATGAAAGTGCATTCAGACTCCCCATTCACCGGAAAGCTGTATCATTGTCGACTCGTATTTCTGCCGGCACGCCACACTTGCAAAACAGGACTTCTAGGTGGCTGACAGACTTCATCCAGTCAAGGTCATACTTACCTGGTGACACGGTTCCTGTACGATACGAAGGTTCAAATGCTTTTTTGACGAGACTAAGCCATCATTGTGGTACTCTCATTGGAGCGTCTGTTCAGTTATGTTCCGACCTCACTACGACTTCATCTACGGACAGTTTATATTCTTTGACCAAAATTGCGAGTGTGTTAAGTCGCCTTCTGATCAGCATTTCACTCACTGCGTTGGTGCGCACCCTAGCCTTCCCCGTGAAGGTGCCCATGGTCCATTTGTTGCACACAGGCAGAGTCAGAATATGAAGATGCAGCACAGTTGCTTCCCACATCAATGCCATGTTCACTCCTTTTAGCACAGCATCAAGCTCTACCAGATTTATATGCTGCACATAATTTTTTCCTTTTGCAACCAGCTCGCATCCTCCACAGCAACTCCATTATGCTTCAGCGATACTCCAGTGGCTAAGGAGCTTGCATCAACCCATACGTCTAGCTCAGGACCATCCACACACTACTCATACAAGGCCTTCTTGCAGAAATCTTTTCAATTATTGTTGTTAAAGGACCATCAGTCGCCTTGTCATCTCAGCCTTTTGTCACATCCATTACTCTCCTTTTAATGAACGCTGCAGCCATTCTGCGCCACTTAACCACTGGAAAGTTCCCAACTAACTTTCTACAAAATGAGAACACACTTCATCTTGTAAAAACACTGGATATGTTGGGGACCTCATTCCCTCATTCTCATACCAGGCTGCTGCCCTTTTCCCAAACTGATAGGCTAAGCACTCTCGCACCATTCTGCAACCGCTCTGGTTCCTTGCTTGCTAATCCAAAATCAGCCAAATGTTGTCTCACTTTGGTTGCAGAAACTATGTCCTTGTTGATAAACACATCAATGTACGTTGATGTTGACTGTCAGATATCATTCTTCCTTGAGAGTCTGGTGCTTCAACAATAGCTCGCATGATGGATGGTGTTACATTGAGCCCAAAACCCATGCACATTCAGCAGTACCTCTTTCCTTAGAAGATCAGTCTGGTACGGCCACAAGGATTCATGCACACGCATTTGTAGATATGCTCTTCGAAGGTCAAGTAACGACACATTGGAGCCTTTCCTCCTCCACTCTCTTAGCTTTTGTGCACAGACATCGGGGTACTCACAAAAGTCCAACACCGGGCACACCTTGGACTTATACTCTTGGAAAACGCCAAGAATCAGGCTTTTTTGGGGATCAAGCTCTTCATCAGGATTGGGTCATCTAGTAGTCATCTATTGCTCAACCACATTTCCAATTCATGACAGTACTCCTGTCAAATTTGGTCAGACATCGAATACTCCAGTACTTTGTTGGTAAGTCTATTGGGTGGTTAATTGCTAACCATTTCCATGACGCCATGCAAACTTTGGTCTGTTCATTGAACCTAGCACTAAAGTCTGGTTCCTCTATTCTGATCACAGTGCAGGCACAAAGCTCCATTTTAGCAAAAGTGGTATTGCTGAATCGGTTTATGCAAACTCCACCCAACAGTGGTGTACCCATGACCAGAATATTAACTTTCATGGGGCTTGCATCTTCTATTGCCGATGTCATAGTCCCAACATGGGTTTTACCATCGACTATTAGGACCTCTGATGCTGACCAACTTCAGGGACTGCATACTGATCCAATTATGAGGGACCAAGAGCATCCAGAATCCTCTAGCACCACATGCTTTTTGTCATTAATGACTTCTATCACGGAGAGCGCCCCTTTTGATTTGAATGGGGAGAGAGTGGCGCTGCCGTGTTGCCCCTGTTTCCCTTTCGCAGATGCTCTCTTGCTAGGTGCCCTGTTTTGTTGCAAGAAAAACAGCACATAGTTGATCTATCTTTCTGATTGCTACCACTGTCGTGCTGTATGCAGTTTATGGCCAGATGGTTCAGGCTCTCGCATCTGAAGCAGTTAATGCAGCCACTATGGCCAGGCGTTGGTGCTTATGAGGCCTGTCTAGTTTGCACTGCAGCAGCAAGATCCTCGCCCATGTTGCCCACTGATATGGCGCATGCTCTTTCGAGCAGTATTTTCAATGATATGGTATCCATCATAATTAACAACCGCAAAAGTCCCCTACATGGCACAGTAGCCCACAAATGAAAGCGCTTTTCATCCAGCATTCTGGCAGCATTTGGCCCACTAGCCATGCCAGCCATTGCAGTCTGTCAGAAACTGGTCTACAGTCTCTCCCGGACATAGGTGGCAAGTGGTGAATCGTTTGAAGGCTGCAAATGGGTTCGTTCCGTAGGCTTTTATAAGGGCACGTTTAATTTCCTCAATGTCGTTCCACTGCACTTCCAAGAGCTGCTGATGTGTTTCTTGAGCCGCACCTTTCAATCTCACTGGCAGGACTCATTCCACCTTGATCATTTCACATAGCTCATATGTCAACTCCAAGTCCTCCAACCATTCCATTATTGGAGTGTCCGTCGCCATGCTATTGAATTTGGAGATCAGCTGAATGTCAAATTGTCTTAGCGCTATACTGATAATTCTGGAATAGCTTGAAAAAAAAGTGGGGGTTAAAATATTTCCTCGCTCATCTTTCATCGCCCACGCAGTCAACAGTCGTATTCTTCTTTTCTTCTTCACAAAATCACACTTACATTCAACCGAATCAACGAGATTTTGCTCTCTCTCTCTCTCTCTCTCTCTCTCTCTCTCTCTCTCTCTCTCTCTCAAAAAAAAAAAAAAACTGTCCTTATATGCAGTCTTTTAATCCCGACGGTATCACAATTTGCATATCTTTGTATTGGACAGATTCTGGGTTCAAATAAGAACGGTTCTCTTGTGAATCCTATTTTGTCAACTCTGCAGGATTGTTGTTCAATTCTGCTACAGTTTGTTAAAATAATTTGTAACAATGTTTCAAGTTTATAGATTATTGAAACTGTTATTGTCATCGTGTTTATTGTAATCTCATGTTTGCAGTGATGTAACATCCGGCATTAGTAGAGTGTGTCTTTCTGCACATTTACAGTGAATTGAATCTGAATAATCCAAATGATTCAAATGATTAATGCTCATCTCGAATATATTCTGGAACTTAATAAACATATTTCTTTTTGTGAGTGAATGCGTTTTGTTTTGTTTTTTTGTTTTGTTTTTTTGTTGTTGTTTTTTTCCATTAATTTATGTATGTAAATGCAATGCATATAAAAACAAAAGCGTTGTGAAACTGAATATAAAAATAAAAAACTTTTCTATATCCCGGCGATTTTTGAACTCGCAATCTTCTGCGTGTTAAACAGACATGATAACCACTACACCATAGAACTTTAACGACTGCCTAATATTTTATATACAATTATTAAATCCAAATAATCAAATGACTAATGCTCATTTAAAATATTCACTCAATAAAGTCGGTAAATTCAGCCACTCTGATGAGTCGTAGATGACGAAACACGTGTCAGTGGATAATTATATTTAATATATATATATATATATATATATATATATATATATATATATATATATATATATATATATATATGCCGCCCCCCATTTAGGGGGGTACCAAATTGGTCAAAGGGAAAATTATTCCCAACTCGCATTTAGGTAAAAATGCACTTTCGCATAAATAATTGAATTCGTTCAAAGAGTATCGCTAACAAAAACAAATAAAAAAAAAACATTTACAGAACTTAATAAAGATATATATATATATATATATATATATATATATATTGCGATTAATTCATGTATATATATATAAGACAAGAGTATTGTGAAACTGAATATAAAAACAAATTTAATCTTTCTAGATTCTGGTGAGTTTCGAAGTTTTGCATGTTAAGCAAACGTGAAAACCACTAAACTATGGAACCTTAATGACTGCTTGACATTGTATATAGAATTAATATTATTGGTCTCCCGATTTATCAGAGAGGGTCCTATGTTTTTAGCGCCATCCATGAGTGTGCGTCCATGCATCCGTTATTCGAGACAATTGCTAGATAACCATCCATTAGTTTTTCCTGAAATTTTGCCACGAATTATATTTCATTAGATAGATGCGCACAGTAAAAAAAAATTTTTTTTTTTTTTTTTGCAAAAATTTCCGTTACGTCCCCAGAGGCTCAAAAGAGGTTAAAAATCCCCCAAAATGGCCAAAAATGACACGTTTTGCCCCATAACTTTTGATCCATCCATTAGATTTTTCTGAAACTTGGCCAAAATGTGGAGGCCATCGTTCTTAATATAAATCCAGTATGGATGACCTTGGCAAAATTCTAGTTCGTATCCCCGAGGACTTTTAGTGCTAAAAATGCCCCTTTTTGTGACTCTGTTTTCATATTTCTCAACAAAAACTTGATATGTCTGATTATATAGTGTTTTTTCAAAGTAGTCAACTCAAATATACATGTATTAAGGCCTGAAACTGTACCGTTATCCATTTACACTGGGATTCGGCGTCTCCAGGGACTCAAAAGAGGTCAAAATGGTCCAAAATGGCCAAAAATGATACTTTTTGCCTCATAGCGTCTTATCCATCCATTAGATTTTCCTGAAACTTGGCCAAAATGTGAAGCCCATCGTTCTTAATATAAATTCAGTATGGGTGTCCCTGGCAAAATACTGGTTCGCATTCCTCTGGGACGTTTAAGGCTAAAAAAAACATGCCTTTTTGGAGCTCTTTTTTCATATTACTCAAAAACTTGATATGTATGTCTATATAGTAGTTTTCCATGGTGTTGAATTCAAATATACATGTCTTAAGGCGTGAAACCGCACCATTTGTACATTTTCATTGGGATTCAGATCAAAAGGGGTCACAAACGCCCCAAAATTGCAAAAAATGACACTTTTTACCCCATAACTTTTGCCCCAGGCATTAGATTTTTCTGAAACTTGGCGAAAATGTGAAGGCAACGTTGGTCTTTCACACTTCTCACATTCATCATTTTTTCGCTATTTTTTGTGGTGCCATCTCACATGCAGCACTAGAGGGGGACCACACACGTGCGGCTTGTTATTGTATCTCCAGAGAAGACCCTAATCTACCTTATATTTGCTTCTGGGTTGCACTTGCTTACACCACCGCATTTATATTTGCCCTCTATCGCCCCCACAACAGCGGAGTTACTGTCTTTAAGAGTATATCAGAGAAAATTGACCACATCTTGTCTGCTCATCCCTCGGCTAACATTCACATTTGCGGTGACTTCAATGTCCATAATGTACAATGGCTGACCCACTCAAATAAGACAGATGATGACGGGAGGTTCTGTCATGACTTTGCCATTGCCTATGACCTCACTCAGATTGTTCGCGAGCCCACCCGTGTGCCCGATACTACCGGTCAGTACGCAAGCCTTCTAGACCTTTTTCTATCCACTTCCCCTGAGCTATGCTAATGTTCCGTTCTATCTCCTCTGGGATCCTCCGACCATTGCGTCGTATCAGTTAAGATAAAATGAAATATAATAAATTTACAGACGTACCTCTCCACCGTACTGTATACCGATACTCTATGGCGGACTGGGATAGCTTCCGTACATTCATATCTGATCTACCTCTCCATTCCATGTTTAAAAAGGATGTGTCCTCTTTGTATCAGACCTGACCGAATGGTTAATTGTAGACATAGACCAATTCATACAATCCAAAAAATTCCAACAAAAACCTAACAGCCAGCCATGGTTCTCCCCTGAATGTGCTGCTGCCATTGCACACAGAAATCACTTTTTCTGTAGCTACCAACGTAGCACTGAAACTAAAGCTGCTTTCAGGACCGCCAGCAACTACTGTAAAAGAGTAATAAAAAATGCAAGAGAACTATATGCTCGATCCGTTAAATCCAAAGTAGCTGAGCAGCAGCTTGGTTCCCACCAGTTCTGGCAAATAGCAAATAGGATCTTCAACAGAAACGTGCGTTCTATCCCAGAGGTCATCTCGACAGCATTAGACAAGGCCAAACTATTTGCCAAAAACTTTGCGACAAATTCTACTCTGTGCGACGAAGGCTATCAACTCCCCGTATTCCCTCCTATAACAGACAACACGCTATGCAACATACAAATATCTGTGCATGAGGTCGCCAAGCTAATCAAAAACCTTGATTCCAGTAAAGCAACTGGTCCTGACTGTATTCCAATTATAGTGTTTAAAAAATTACAACCAGAACTTGCCCCCATACTTACGAAACTGTTTAAGCGTTGCCTTAAGAAGTGCTCCCCAACACCCTGGAAAACCTCATCGGTATGCCCTGTATTTAAGAATTCAGGTGTTATCTCCCTCTCAGTACAGACCAATAAGTCTCCTGTGTGTCATGAGTAAGTTGCTGGAATCCACAATAAATAGAGAAGTAGTCAACCACCTCAGCAGAAATAACCTTCTTAGCGACACACAATATGGTTTCCGTTCTGCTAGATCTACAGCAGATGTGCTAGCGGTTATATCTCATAGGATTAGTGAATCTCTCGACAAAGGCTTCATTTCTAGGGCAATTGCTCTCGACATATCAAAGGCGTTCGATAAGGTTTGGCATAAAGGCCTACTACACAAGATTTCCAGCTACGGTATAACTGGAAATGTTTTCTCGCTCATTAAATCATTTCTCTCTGATAGACTCATAAGAGTAGTGGTCGATGGGCAGAAATCAGAGGCCCACAGTATTAATGCTGGTGTCCCTCAGGGGTCCAAACTAGGTCCAACTCTCTTCCTGATCTACATCAATGATCTCCCAAAACACATACTAAAATCCTTCATTGACATCTATGCTGATGACACGACCATCTACGGCAACACATCAAAGGCCGTAAATGATGATGTTCTCTCTGATTCTCTCTCCTCTGATCTTGAGTGCGTGGTACAGTGGGGAAAGAGGTGGCTGGGTACCTTTAATGCATCTAAGACCAAGCTCCTATCTCTACATCATCAACTCTCTAATTCCCATCTGGCATCAATTGAAATGGATGGCTCTCGTCTAGAGGAGGCCCCATGTTTTGATAAGCTTCTGGGTTTGACCTTTACTCCTGATCTTAAATGGAACACATACATCAAGTCTGTGGCCAAGGTCGCTGGGAAAATGGTAGGATCCTTCTACCGCTCCAGAAGATATCTCACTAATGATGCAATTCTCTATCTATATAAGAGCCAAGTTCATTCAAGGATGGAGTACTGCTGCCACATCTGGACAGGAGCTGCTAAAAACAGCCTATCCTGCCTTGACAGAGTACAAAATAGACTTTGTGGCTTAGTGAGGGATGCCCTTTTCTCTTCCCTGCACCCTCTTTCCCACAGAAGAGACGTAGCGAGTCTGTCTTTGTTCTATCGTTATTTCCATGGCAAGTGCTCGTCTGAGCTCCATTCTCTGGTCCTCCTCGCCAATCTTTTTCAAAAAACACCCGACTAGCTGAAACCACCGTCAATAATTTTCCCCACTCCTTATCCGTGCCTAAATCAAAGCGTAGATTCCATGAACAAAGCTTCTTTCTTAGAACTGCACGCCTGTGGAACTCTGTTCCGCTTGCCTGTTTCCCTCCCAACTTCAACCTGGATGTCTTCAAGTCCAACACAAACAAATTCCTGATGAACCCCCCCCCCTTAGTAATGACACCTTACCAATTCTCCAATACTATTGCTACACTATCCCATTGAGTACTGTACACACAATAACCCTTATCCCCGAGTGGCCATTGGGCCTTGATAAGTGGTGAACTCCATGTAAAAAAAAAAAAACTTTAATGTCGTTATCTTTTAAGTGTGCAGAAAAGTTTTATGAACCAAAATTGCAAAAGGACTTTTTTCTAAAAGATCGATACTTAGATCAAAATATATAAAACAATATCTTCAATGAATCCGAAAAACATGAAAGTATTATTATTCCAAAAGAATCTATTAAATATTTGGTAAGTAAATTTGAAATTTGATTTTATATATTGTATAACAGTGTCATAGTAGTCATCGCAACATTTCGACTAATAAAATCGTGGAAAGTCAAAAGGAAAAAATAATTAAACACAGAAAGAAAAATAAGAAACAGACGGAATATTTGACTGGTTTCGTTTGAATCAACAAACATTTTCAATAAAAGTGGAGATTGGAATTTATTGAGAAAGAAAGTGAGGAAACACAAGAATGAAGACGTGAAACGGGATGTTTTTAGCATGTTTTTAGCATGGCAATATTTAACAATACGCAGAGCAAAAAAAAAAAGAAGAAAAAAACAAGAAAAAATCTATATTTGTATACGTAGGAATAAAAAAAAAAAAGTGATACGTAGACGGTGTGTGTGTGTGTGTGTGTGTGTGTGTGTGTGTGTGTGTGTGTGTGTGTGTGCGTGCGTGCGTGCGTGTATTTTCGAATCCGTCTGGATTCATCATCAGGGATAATTAACTGAACTTATTTGGCTTATTTATGGAAGGGTGTTTAATTTATAGAAGTATTTTTAATTCACTTCTTATTAAATACGTTAGATTATTCATGTCACTATTGCAAGAATTTTAGGATGTTATTATGTTATTAATATTTATTTTATTAATATTTGATTTCTTTTTTCATTTTTTAATGTTTCTAATAATTTTTTTATAGCTTTTAATAATTTTTTAATAGTTTCTAATATTTTAATAGTTTTTAATGTTTCTAATATTTTTTATGGTTTTCAATGTTTCCAATATTTTTTTATACTTTTTAATGTTTTTTATATATTTTAAATAGTTTTTAATATTTCTAATATTTTTTATAGCTTTTAATGTTTTTCATATTTTTTTACAGTTTTTAATGTTTCGATTATTTTTTACAGTTTTTAATGTTTCGATTATTTTTAATTAGTTTTTAATGTTTCTAATATTTTTTAATAGTTTTTAATGTTTCTAATATTTTTTAATAGTTTTTAATGTTTCTAATATTTTTAATAGTTTTTAATGTTTCTAATATTTTAAAAATAATTTTTAATGTTTTTTAATAGTTTTTAATGTTTTGAATAATTTTTTTTTTTTATAGTTTTTAATGTTTCTAATATTTTTTAGTAGTTTTTAATGTTTCTAATATTTTTAATAGTTTTTAATGTTTTTAATATTTTTTAAATAGTTTTTAGTGTTCTAATATTTTTTAAATAGTTTTTAATGTCTTTTTATTAGTTTTTAATCTTTCTAATTTTTTTTTATAGTTTAATGTTTCCAATATTTTTTTTATACTTTTTAATGTTTCTGATAATTTTTTTTATAGTTTTTAATGTTCCTAATATTTTTAAATAGTTTTTAATGTTTCGAATATTTTTTATTAGTTTTTAATGTTTCTAATATTTTTAATAGTTTTCTCTCTTTCTCTCTCTCTCTCTCTCTCCTTCTCTCTCTCTCACACACACACTCTCTCTCTCTCTCTCACTCTCTCTCACTCTCTCTGTTTGCTGACTTCGAACTGAACAGACATGCCTGTACAATGCAGGCTAAGAACTCACTCATGCATCGTCTATCCAGCACACACGCATTGCACACACTCAATCGTCTATTCACCGCACACGCAAAGCACACACGCATTTATAGAACTCTACTTCAAGGAATGAACTTTGCTTAGTCATGTATTCTTTTGTGTAAATAAATGTACATTGTTTTGGTTGATTTAACGTGCGATGTTTCCATATATTCATTTCCTCTCCACACACAGCGCCTCTACACACTCTAGAATATAATGATATCTAAAGAAAGCTGACTAAACAAACAACAGGAAGTAATTCAAAATTGTTTGCATACATCTAAGTATATCCTGTCTAAACTAAAACCGGATTAGGTATAATAGGGAAAATTTAATAAGATACCTTCTAAGAGAAAATATTAATAATAAATAAAGCAAATAAATAAACAAACAAATATATAATCCTGCAAGCATCATAGTTCAAAGGGGAAGTATTATAGCAATAAAAGAGGAATAACTCTAAATAAAGGAACTAAAAGTTATTAGCCCTTATAGATCTTTGAAATTTTAAGGTTTTTGCCTCGAATAAATTGTATTTAGATTACAATGAGCAGGTTTATAAATTTATAGATATAAATTCGTATTCCTGTTTGATTGTTTGTTCACAATTTGATTACTATATACAAAAGGTCCATTACTTTCCTATTTCATTTATTTCTATATATAGTATGATTTTTGTAAAATATACGATTAGGAGGCAATCACATTTGCATATTATATTAAGGAAAATCGATTTTACTAAATAACTGTGTGTTAGTTACTGTTTTATAGCAAGAGAATTGTTTTAAGATTGTTATTTAAAGTTGATTTATATTGATAATATATTTAATATTTACTTTGAATAATTATTACCAACATCGATTTTTTTTTTTTTTTTTTTTTTTTTTTAGAAACAGGTTTTCAACTATTTCCCCTGGGTGCCACCAGTTGTGTATTATTATTCTTGAAACTTCGAAACATAACCTTTGACCGTTCCAGGAACTACTTTTTTATATATATATAAAAATGATGAACCATTTTTAAATTTTTATTTTCGTTTGGAAAAAATAACTAAAAACAAATACAATAATTGGTAAATGTGACTGTTGGAATACCCTGGCCAAATAACCACTAAAAAATCGTCCACGTCCATCAAACTTAAAGACCAAAACAGAAAGTAAAAAATGAAATGAAAAAAAATTTATATGTAGGAATAAAGACTAGCTATGGAGCACTTATTTTTTTTATTCAGGTACGCATTTATCAGAAAATATGTATTTCCTACTATTTTGGTCAATTTGCACCGGTTATTCAACCTGCAAAAGGGTGTTTATTCCGAAAGCCGTTCTTAAAATGGGAAGGTTGGAAGTGTTTATTCTGAAATACATTTTCTTATTTTTCAACCTTCCCATTTAATAAATCAGTTAATAAACACCCATTAATAAATCAGTTAATAAATCACCATTTATAAATCAGTTAATAAATCACCATTTAATAAATCAGTTAATAAACACCCTTTGCAGGTTGGACAACCAGTGCACATTGACCACTATTTCGATATCTTTCTTACTAAAATGAAATCAAATTGTTAATTCTTTTATTTTTTTCCCATGCGTACTTGAATAAAATTAAATGAAAATGAAACGAAATATATAGTAATTTGTTTTTACTAAAATAATAACAGAAAAATATATCTTTTCTGGTAAATATGTACCTGAACTAAAATGAAAAAATAAATGCAGCAAAAAAATAAATAAATTTCGTTTCATTTCGTTTTCGAATTTTTAGTTTGGTCTTTAAGGTTGATGGATGCGGACGATTTTTTTAGCAGTGATTTTGGCTAGGGAATTCACATTTACCGATAAAATACACAGTTAACAAAAAAGGTAGAGGGAATTTGTAATAGAAAGTCAGAATAACCCAAATAAATAAACCGAATGTGATAATAGAGTAATGGCCATTAAATCATTAATTGTAATAGGATATATATCTATTTAATAGATTAGAACATGAAATTGAGTAGTATATTTAACAATCCTTTAGAATTTAATTTAAACCTGATAATTATCGCTGAACGATATTATTTAAAAATTATATTTTTAAAATTTTTTATATAATAATAATAATTAAATTATTAAATAAACATATGGAGGATTGGGAGTTAGTATCATCTAAAAAAATAACCTAAATATAAAAATAGAAGAGAATCTTTAATTGTAATAGAATGAATCTTTTTTAGAAATTGGAATAAGTAATGTATAGTAAATTAGAAATTTAAAAATAAATATAAGAAGAATTATGATATATTTAGGTTCAGCAAATTAAATCAGTCAACATATACAAGTTTGAAGCTAACTATTAGTTTGATTGCAATATTTAGACTTGTTAATTATTAATTGAAAATAATAATATTTTTAAATTATCAATTATAATAAAAAAAGGGAAGGTGAGAAAAACTGAAACTAACTATCTATCTATATATCTATAAAAGTGTGTGTCTGTGTGTGTGTGTGTGTGTACATTTCCATACGCAACTCTGTCAATTTTAAGTCTACAGATTCGAAATTTGATATACAGGGTACTGAGATTTAGGAAAATCGACCAGAAATTTGGCGATTAAGGGGTCAAAGTTCAACGATTTGACTTTTGAGAACTCTACCAAACTCCTCCGATAATTTTGGGTCTAAACACTTGATATTTTAGATATAGATTCCTTGGACATGGATCTAACTTAATAACTTGATTTGAGCCCAAAACAATAAATTTTAAGGGGTCATAATAGGGATCAAAGTTTAAAAAATTGACCGCTTTTTTAAAATTATTTTTGCTCAATATACACCTCCAAATACCCGGGCAACGCCGGGTTGAATTGCTAGTATATCTATAAAAGTTAAAATGTCCGTGTGTGTGTGTGTGTGTGTGTGTGTGTGTGTGTGTGTACATTTCCCTACGCAATAACTCTGTCAATTTTTAGTCTACAGACTCGAAATTTGATATACAGGGTACTGAGATTTGAGAAAATTGATGTGATCGGTTTTCGTCCAGAAATTTGGCGATTAAGGGGTCAAAGTTCAACGATTTGACCTTTGAAAATATAACCCTCACACCCTCTCTCTCCGAGGGCCGGGCTGCATCCGTCGCTAACCTGGTTCACTGGAGTATACTTGTGATGTACTTCTGGCCGTGTTCGTCGCCCCCAGCTCACAGGACCATAGATGCAACCCAGCAGGGCTACATTCTTACTTGTCTAGTGGTGGACCCCTTAAGGGTGATCAGACTTTCACTGGTCACTGGAAAATATCTTTCTGCTGCTCAGGGCACGCGAAATGTGCATGACCCTAAGTCCATGTGGCAACATTGTCGATTTCGGTCGTCACTCTGGCTTTGCGCTGGATCCAGTCTATCTCTTTCATCATCTGGCTTCAGGGCATACCTGAAATAAACTGCATCTTCATTCAGACCGGCAATCGAGAAAGAAAGAAAAAATCTGGGACAATTTTATATAACGAAACAAAATAATTATTCATAAATCGTTTACACTTGTTTATAGTCGAGTTCTTTGATCCAAGCTTCATGATGCAGGTTGCACAACTTAAGTTCCTCTAATTAATTTCCCAGCTAAGAACAAGAGCCTTCCAACTTAGCTCTTATGAGGGTTTCTCCCCGACCCCAGGTGGGATGAGAGCGATGTGGACACTTCGATGCCAACCAATAAAAAGGGACTAACTCCAAAAAGCCAATCGTTTTTATCAAATTAGAAATTCCTCCCTCTACCTTTTTGGAGTTATTCTTTCTTTTCTCTTCCCTTTCTCTCTTTTTCTTCGTTCCCTAATAATTTACTCCCCTTCTCTCTTTCTTTTGTCGCGAACCTTCTCCCTCATTAATGACCATATCTCTCCCTAGATTCAATTTATTTATTTATCTGTCCAACTAACTTATCACTTGGCTTGTGCTGGTAGTTAAATACAACAGGTGGACCCAAATGACAACATCTCCCAGACCCCAAAGCAGACCTTTTGAACCCAAGTCATTGTATCTGTCTCACTCAATTAGCAGCTAAAATTCATTTTTACCAAATCCAACTAGAAAAACAATCTCTTGTTCCACGAATCCTATTATCAGATTTTATATTTTCTTTTCATTGTGGACAGAAATCTCATAAACATCTGTTTTTCCTTGACCAAGTGTCAGCATGGCTCCCTAACCATACCTCATCCTCTCCCATCTTCTCTTCCTCTATTTGAAAAGCAAGATCATCTGGTGTCGCCAGAGATCTCGTCGTAAGAACTCTACCAAACTCCTCCGACAATTTTCGGTCTAAACACTTGAAATTTTAGATATAGGTTCCTTGGACATGGATCTAACTAAATAATTTGATTGGAGCCCCAAACAATAAATGTAAAGGGGGTCATAATAGGGGTCAAAGTTTTTAAAAAATTGATCCCTGTGGTCTCTACCAAATTACTCAGACAATTTCTGGTCTAAACATTTGAAATTTTACATAAAGAGATAGGGCAACTTTTTCATCGGTTTGGGTCGAAAATTTTTAGTTACTAATATATAAATGTATGTATGTATGTATGTTTGCATGTCTGCCTTAAACTTTCGACAGAGGCGATGGATTTTACCAAGATCAGTATCGTTTTAAAGTTCGACCTTTCATACGACAAATATCGAAAAATTGGCTAAAAACATTAATATCTTCACTTTCAACTAGGCACTTTTCTACGGGAGGGGGGGCGCTTTTTTCGCTGATATTTTTGAAAGATATCCTCTCCTTTCGATTGTGTAGCCTTAATTTTTAAAAAATGTCGCTTCCGGTATGGCGGTAGTCGTAACAGCATAGAGGTCAGGTTTTTTCCCCCGTTCTTTTCCTCCTTCGTGGTATGGGTTCGAGCCTGCCTTCCTACTACCACTTTTTTTTTTTTTTTGCTCAACATACGCATTCAAACACCCGGGCAACGCCGGGCTGAGATGCTAGTATATATCTATAAAAGTGGACGTGTTTGTGTGTGTGTCTTTGTGTGTCTTTGTGTGTACATTTCCTTATGCAATAACTCAATTTTCAGTCTACAGAGTTGAAATTTGATATACAGGGTACTGAGATTTAGTAAAATCTTTGTGATCGGTTTTCGGCCAGAAATTTGGCTGTTAAGGGGTCAAAGTTCAACGATTTGACCTTTGAAAACTCTACCAAACTCTGACAATTTTGTGTCTAAACACTTGAAATTTTAGATATAGGTATGGATCTAACTTAATAACTTGATTTGAGCCCAAAATAATAAATATTAAGGGGTTATAATATGGGCCAAAGTTAAAAAAATTGACCGCTTCAGTCTCTACCAAATTACTCAGACAATTTCTGGTCTAAAGATTTGAAATTTTACATAAAAGGTATTCAGAGATAGGGCTTTTTAATCGGTTTGTGTCGAAAAGTTGAGTTGCCAAGTGATACAAAGTTCAAAAGATTTTACCTTTGCGGTGTCTAGCAAACTACTCAGCCAATTTTGGGTCTGAACATTTGAAACTTATAAATAACGGGTATTCAGACATGCAGCAAGCATTTTAATTAGTTTTGGGGCGAAATTTGGCTACCAAAAGGTTGACAGAGCTAATTAATTTTGATTGAAATATTTATATATAATAATAATACATAATAATAATTATGGGTTGAAAATAATAAATTTTAGGGTTTAATTTAAAATAAATAATTAAATAGAATAAAATATTAAATACGTTTGGTTATGAACATATAATATATATATATATATATATATATATATATATATATATATATATATATATATATATATATATATATATATATAATAAGCTCACATCGAATTTTGGGGGGGAATAACAAGCGAAGTAAAGAAAAAATCAAAATAAATAAAATATATAAATAAATATAAATATGATGGAAGGAATTGAAATAAATATCAATAGGTGCAAAACTGAATAATCCTAATATATAAAAAATAGCATGAATGATATTGAATATTTAGTTATAACGATACACATTCATGAAACAAATTTAAATAAATTAATTTTTAGATATTAAGAATATATTTTAAAACTAATAATAAATTTTTTTTTAGATTAAAAATAAATTAAAAATGGGGTATATTTGAGTTCAACATGTTAGATTAATGAAAATATATTTATTTGGAGTAAATCTCATTCTTAAGGTCATATTAGAAATGTCTTATATAAATATTAATAAAACATTATTGAATTTGTTTTAAATATTAACGTTTAAATAAATAATATAATCAATAAATTAAAAAAAGTTGAATTAATATACTAGAAATACTAAATTAGACAATAATAACATTTAATTAGTACAGTTAAAACTCATAAAATCTAAAGAATAAAATTAGATTAAGTAATGGGAGACAATTCCATATAATTATGAAAGTAAAGAGCATTTATAACACTTTATCCCTTTAGGGTTTTTCCCTTATTGAATTGACATATATATATATATATATATATATATATATATATATATATATATATATATATATATATTGCTTTCTTTTGTTTATAATTCTTTTCATATAATATACCTAAGCTCCACCTGTTTGTTGGGCTTCATACATCTTGATATGTCCTAATTTTAAAGAATCCTTCAGTACTTCTATATACCTCTATAATATATATATATATATATATATATATATATATATATATATATAT
Source organism: Euprymna scolopes (assembly GCF_053919585.1). Lineage (NCBI taxonomy): Eukaryota > Metazoa > Mollusca > Cephalopoda > Sepiida > Sepiolidae > Euprymna > Euprymna scolopes. Next base: position 68,550,480 of record NC_136523.1, on the reverse strand, counting down.
ATATATATATATATATATATATTGTGTGTGTGTGTGTGTGTGTGCGTGTGTGTGTGTGCAATAATTTTACCCTCGTGGCATCTGTGAATTTTTTTTTCTGGGTTGCTTTTGTCTATAAATAACTTACAATTAGTAATTTTTAAAAAAATATTTTTTGCTCTTATGACTTTAAAAGAATTCCGTTTCATCTTCCACCTTTGGTTCTTTTCTAAAAAAAAATTATCTTATGGATTTATATGGGTCTCTGATGAGTTGTTTTATATACCATTCAACAAAAACCATATAAAATAAAATGATATGAATGTGATTTTAATATATTTGTGGTATTTGAATTGTTTACACATTATGTATAACTAGCAGTTCAGCCCGGCTTTGCTTGGGACCCATGTACTGTTCATACTTTTATGTGCACATGCATATATATATATATTAAAAAGCTTGATTCATATTCAGGTAACCTACATCTAAAATTTCAAGTGTTTAGACACAAAATTGGCGGAGGAGTTTGGTAGAGTTTTCAAAGATCAACTCTTTCAACTTTTACTTCTTGGCAGCCAAATTTTCGCCCTAAAACGGGTTAAAAATGCTTGCTGCATGTCTGAATACTCTTCATGTAAAATTTCAAATGTTTAGACCCAAGATTGGCTGAATCGTTTGCTAAAGACTGCAAAGGTAAAATCTTTTGAACTTTGTCCTCTTGACAGCCAAATTTTCATCCAAAAACCAATTAAAAGCTTGCCCTATGTCTGAATGCACTTCATGTAAAATTTCAAATGCTTAGACCAAAAATTGGCTGAGTAATTTGGTAGAGACTGCAGAGGTCAAGTTTTTTTTTTTAACTTTGACCTCAATTTTAACCTCTTAACATTTATTGTTTTGGGCTCAAATCAAATTAAAAAGTTTGATCCATGTCCAAGTAACCTACATCTAAAATTTTAAGTGTTTAGACACAAAATTGGCAGAGCTTTCATAAGTTAAATCGTTGAACTTTGACCCCTTGAAAGCAAAATTTCTGCTCGAAAACCAATTAAAAAAATTTTCCCAAATCTCACTACCCCTTATGTCAAATCTCGAGTCTGTAGACTGAAAATTGACAGAGTAGTTTGGTAGGGAAATGTACACACACACACAGACAATTTCACTTTATATATATATTTAGTAAAACTGGTAATTAGTAAAAACCTGAAAAGAGTGCTTAATACTATTGCAGAGGAAATATGTTTTATGTTTTTATTACCGTTTTATCTGTTTATATGTTGGACCATGTTTAAGATCCAACAGCCTCGTCAGACCTTGCAGAAATGGTTGTTAGTATTTGGAAGAAGTGTTTTAGATAAAAAAGAAAAAAAGAAAAAAGGGGTAAAGAGATAATAAGGCGGAGGGAGACGGGTATCGACAATATTTAAGTTTTGAAGGTTAAAATACATTAGATTGTAGTGTGTGTGCGGGGGGTAGCAGATTCAGATATGCGTGGGTGGAGATATATGGATATAGGGAGGGGGGGTAATGAAAAAAGAAAAGGGGGTAAGCGGAGGAGGGGGAGAGGAGTTTCAATTTTTAGGTTTTAAAATTTTGACTGCTTTTTGGTTGTTTAGCCAGGTATATGAAGTAGATGAGAGAGAGAGGGAGAGAGAAAGGGTTTGTGTAAGTGTCATATGTGTGTTGACAAGTAAAAGGTTCCATTTAGAATCGCCATAAGTTGACTTGTTCATTTCAGTTGACAATGAGTTGTTTTTAGGTAGTTAAGGATTAATACATATGCCAACGCACACGCAAATACGCATACATACAGACACATACATATGTACATTTCTACACATCCACATACAGACATATGCACATACACATATATATAAATAATGTATATGCAGACATACATGCATCTATATGCAGACATACACACACATACATACAATTCCTATACATATATATATATACATATATATATATATACACACACACACCTAAATATATACATATACATGGAGATATAGATCCCCAGTAAGAAGTAGATGTACATATACATACATACATACATACATACAAACACACGCATGTACCCATATACACGTAAATACAATTACATAAATGTACATGTTCATAAAAATATAAATATATAGACATGTAAAGACATATGTATATTTATACTAAGTAAATAAAGTAAAGTTAGGATTAATACATAGATAAATACACGGGTGTAGTTAATAATGTGAGATTAGGTAGACGCATTGTAAGATATGTTCAAAAAACATGTTATTGGTTTAATATTTAAGGGTCTGTATTGATTTTCTTTGCTTATTGGATAGGGATTAAGTTATGTGTCTAGAAAAAAAATAGGGATCTATCTAGATCCCTAATTTTTTTTTAAGTAGGGATGAAGATAGGAATAGAGATAGAATAAATTAATAGATTGAGAGATTAAAAAAAAGAGGATATAAAGGTTTAAAGGTTATAGATTAAGAGAGTGGTGGTTAAGTTATAATGAGTCAGGGGTTCTTGTAGTTCCATTAAGTTCATATATATATATATATATATATATATATATATATATGGGGTGGGCTCCTAACATGATGCTTTGGTCAGTGGTTATGCTTAACTTTATTTTCAGTGTCAAGTGTATTGTGGATATAGGCATATATATATATATATATATATACAAACACATAGATGTATATAAACTCAGATATAGCTATACCTGCATACACACGTTCAGCTATGCATACACATAGATATACATATATATATACAGACACTCTAACACCCAGATGCACGCATACACATACATGTGCACATAGATATAGATATACAAATATACATTCATGTATATACACACGACCCATGAGCACATACATCCATACATGCGCACATAGAAACATATACATAAACACATATAAGGATATATATATAGACCCAATCCTGCCCACACATACACATACATATACATATGAAGATACATGTACAGATCTCTAGTAAGATGTAGATGTACATATACATCCATCCATCCATCTATCCATCCATGATGATTGATGATTGCAACAACATCTTGTCAGACGAGTGCCACTCCCCCAGACAAAGTCCATAAGCCCAAATGCCTGAGGGAGTATCTATACACAGATGATGTTACAGAGTCTTAGCTTTGTACGACAGCTAAGTCTCTCTCTCGGTTCAAAATGTTGAGATCCAGCAACAAGCAAGAGCAAGATAGCCAGCAACAAATCAAACTGCAGACCAGCTTAATGCGGGTACTGGTCTTCCGCTTTATGGTTTTTTAAATCAGAGATTTGCTTCTCCTAGAAAGGTTGCCTTCACTACGGCTTACGGGAGCCCTCTCCACCCCAACACATATATACATACACACAAATATACACGGTGCTAGTTGGCCGTTGACCCCGAAAAAGGATTCATTCGCCCTTTGGAAGGTCTTGTTTTTAATCCCTCTGGGAAACTAGCCGCCCTCCTCATCAAACAACTCTGGTGGGGGAACCAGTTTAGTCGCCGGTGACCCGACCATGAGGCAGGTAGTACTGGGTTACATGGTACCAGTAGCACATGACATGACCTGACATAAAATCCATACAAACATACATGCACACACATGTACCCATATACACGTATAAATAACTATATAAATATATATATTCGTAAAAATATAAATATATATATACTAGCATTTCAGCCCGGCGTTGCCCAGGTGTTTGGAGGTGTATGCTGAGCAAAAAAAAAAAAAGAGTAAATTTTTTTTTTAATTTGACCCCTACTATGACCCCTTAAAATTTATAGTTTCGGGCTCAAATCACTTTATTAAATTAGATCCAGGTTCAAGAAACCTATATCTAAAATTTCAAGTGTCTAGACCCAAAATTGTCGGAGGAGTTTGGTAGAGTTCTTAAAGGTCAAATCGTTGAAATTTGACCCCTTAACAGCCAAATTTCTGGCTGACACCCGTCACATCGATTTTCCCAAATCTCAGTACCCGGTATTTCAAATTTCGAGTCTATAGACTAAAAATTGACAGAGTTATTGCGTAGGGAAATGTACACAGACAGACAGACAGACAGACAGACAGACACGTTCACTTTTATATATATATATATATATATATATATATATATATATATATATATATATATATATATATATATATATATTGATAGAATATATAGATATGTGTATATCTATACTAAGTCAGTAAAGTTAGGATAAATAAATAAATAAATAATAGTGCCTCACTACTCTCTGACCTACAACCATCCAAAATGGAGATTATCAAAAAATCTAGGAAAACAGTACTAATCAGCCAAGACACCCAATGGACTAAGAAGAACCAACCTGGATCATTTGACCTCTCAATAGGATCTCTGGATTCAGCAGAAGCGACCGACCTAGTTGGTCTCTTCATTCTATATAATATCATAAAACCTATGGATAACAAAAACATAGGACTATATAGAGGCAATGGCCTTATCGTAGTTGAAAATTCAAATGGCCTTAAATGCGAAAAATTGAAAAAAACCTGAACTAAAGAAATGAAGAGAATAGGTCTAAAACTGGACATTAACTTTAACTTTTTGATATAGCTCTCAACCTCCCAAATAGCTCATATGAACCTTACACTAAAGACAATACTTACCCATTCTATATATACCCACTATCGAACCACCCAAAACATATCATTAAACATGTCCCCTACATCTATCGAAAAAAAGCCTTAGTACTAATTCCTCTAAACTTGAAATATTCAACAAACATAAAACATTTTATGAAAATGCCCTTAAAGAAAGTGGCCACCGAAAACCATCTTTAATTGCATTGAACCTAATTCATCTAATACCTCTAACAAGAAAAATAGGGCCAGAGAAATAATTTCGGTCCCCCCCCTCAACATAATGGTTAAAACGAAACTAGGCAAAAAATTCTTTCAACTAATAAACAACCATTTTCCACCCAATCACACACTACACAAAATATTTAATAAAAACGCAACTAAGCTTAGCTACAGCTGTACTGATAACCTAGAACAAATAATCAAGAAACACAATAGGAAAATACTTAACAAGGATAAAAACACAAATAACACTAGCATAAATACTTGTAACTGCACCAGCAAATCCGAATGCCCACTTAATCAATAGTGCCTACAAACAGAAGTAGTCTATAAAGCCACAATTGCACCTGAAGAAAACCCAAACGACAAAAAATACTATATTGGCTTGGTAGGCACCTCCTTTAAAGATATACTTAGAGTACATAAATGCTCCTTCCCAAACCCCAACCACGCTCACAAAACCTTACTAACCTCCCAATATCTAGATCTAATCCAAAATAACCTTACACCAATCATTATGTGGGAAAGCCTTAAAAAATCTAACATATGTAAATCTTTAGACACCCCATGCCTCCACTGCCTGAACGAAAAACTTTTTATATTCAGTTTTAAAGATAGAGACAAATTACTAATTAGAAAACATGAAACCACCATAAACTGCCGGCATTGCAAATCCCACCTCCTTAGCAATTATACACCTTTCTGAACCATCCTTCAGACCGCTCTGATCCCCATCTGGCATCCATTGAAATGGATGGCTCTCGTCTTGAAGAGGCTCCATGTTTTGACAAGCTTCTGGGTTTGACCTTTATTCCAATGGACACGTACATCAAGTCTGTTGCCAGGGACGCTGGGAAAATGGTAGGATCCTTCTACCGCTCCAGAAGATATCTCACTACTGATGCAATTCTCTATCTGTATAAAAGCCAAGGATGGAGTACTGCTGCCACATCTGGGCAGGAGCTGCTAAAAACAGCCTATCCTGCCTTGACATAGTACAAAATAGACTTCGTGGCTTAGTGGGGGATGCCCTTTTCTCTTCCCTGCAACCTCTCTCCCACAGAAGAGACGTTGCGAGCCTGTCTTTGTTTTATCGTTATTTACATGGCAGGTGCTCGTCTGAGCTCCAATCCCTCGTCCCCCCTCGCCAATCTTTCATGAGAAACACCCGTCTGGCTGAAACTACTGTCAATAATTTTCCCCACTCTTTATCTGTGCCTAAATCCAAATGTAGATTCCATGAGCAAAGCTTCTTTCTTAGAACTGCACGCCAGTGGAACTCACTGCCGCTTGCCTGTTTTCCACCTGACTACAACTTCGACGTCTTCAAGTCCAACATAAACAAACTTCTGAAAAACTACCCCCTTAAGTAAGACACTCTATCAAAACCCCCAATACTAATGATTACTACAATACTATCTCACTGATTACTGTACACGCAATAACCCTTATCCCTGAGTGGCCTTCGGGCCTTGATAAGTAGCCACCCCCATGTAAAAAAAAAACATCCTTTTGGACCCACTGAATAATACACACAATACATCCATCTACCACATACACCCAATTACTGTAACATCAACACAACCAAATCCTCTTACTCCACCCTCCCCATACCCTATATTACCTTGCCCATCTACACATTCGTCTACCCATGAATCCTACTACCCCCCCCCACTCACTTAGTAATTACTACTAAAACTCTCCACATTTATATGGGTGTATATATGTTGCAATTTGTATGGATATCTGTATGTATGTATATATATGGACTTTTTTGTGGGTATGTCAGAAATACTATTATCTTTAACACATCTACTTACTTATCTGCATGCATGCATGTATCTTCATGTGTATATGTATGCGTATGTGCGGCATGATTGGGTCTTTGTATATATCCTTTAGTGTGTTTATGTATATGTTTCTATGTGCGCGTGTATGGATATATGTGCTCATGGGTCCCATGTATATACATGAATATATATTTATGTATCTATGTCTATGTGCGCATGTATGTGTATGTGTGTGTACGAGCCTTTTTCAAGTCTCACACAAAACACATTCATATTTCAAGCTGTCATATACATACGCGCACACAAACATACGCGCCCACGTCCACACATGTACACTTATTCACGTTCGCGTACATACACTCACATTCACGTATATATACACACACACTTACGTACACACATGTACTCACACACGCGAACACGATCACGCACATGGACGACGTCACTTCCGCTTTCTAAGGAAATACACATGCGCAAAATACACTCTGGAAACGAGTATAAAAACAAGGCGATAAGCTGTTTCTCTCTCTTTGGAACCAACTCTCAACTAGAGAGGTTGGGCGAACAAGCCGCGCGCCGTTTCGGCGCGCGCACGCGCACCTCACGCCCACTTCCTACTATGTATGGAGCATGAGCTAAAGGCTTTCTCACCCTTTCTCTTTCCACCTACTACTGGCCACTAAGAACACCTTCGCGTCGCTGACTACTAACTGATGACAACTCTGATATCCTCTCCTTTGTCTACACGCTGGACTACCATTCTCAATTTTCCTACAACATTTATTTCTCTTCCCACGCGCGGACATGTTATAACTAAAATGTTCATTTCTTTTAACAGCAAATAAACGACATTTATCTTATCCATTAATTGTGTCTTTGTTTCCTTCAATTCCCATTCGTTTCATTATTATTTTGTAACGGGATTGGGGTATTTATATATCCTAGTCCCCTACATGTGCATCTGGGTGTTAGTGTCTGTATATATATGTATATCTATGTGTATGCAGGTGTGTCTGTATCTGGATTTATATGCATGCATGTGTTTGTATGTGTATATATGCCTATATCCACAATACACTTGACACTGAAAATAAAGTTAAGCATAACCACTGACCAAAGCACCATGTTAGGAGCCCACCCCATATATATATATATGAACTTAACAGAACTACAAGAACCCCTGACTCATTATGACTTAAGCACCACCCTCATAATCTTTAACCTTTAAACCTTCATACCTCCCTTTTAAATTTTTTTTTCTAGACACTATAACTTAATCCTACCCAATAAGCAAACAAATCAATACAGACCCCTAAATATTAAATCAACAATTTTTGATATTTTGAACATATCTTACAATGCACCTACCTAAGCTCGTATTATTAACTACACCCGCTTATTTATTTATTCTTTATGTATTGTATGTATGTATGTATATCTACATGTACATCTTGCTGGAGATCCGTACATGTATCTTCATATGTATATGTATGTGCGGGCATGATTGGGTTTATATATATATCCTTATATGTGTTTATGTATATGCTTCTATGTGTGCATATATGGATGTATGTACTCATGGGTCATGTGTATATACATGAATGTATATTTTTATATCTATATCTATGTGCATATGTATGTGTATGTGTGCATCTGGGTGTTATTGTCTGTATATATATGTATATCTATGTGTATGCATAGCTGAACGTGTGTATGCAGGTATAGCTATATCTGAGTTTATATACATCTATGTGTTTGTATGTGTGTATATATATATATATATATATATATATATATGCCTATATCCACAATACACTTGACACTGAAAATAAAGTTAAGCATAACCACTGACCAAAGCACCATGTTAGGAGCCCACCCCATATATATATATATATGACCTTAATGGAACTACAAGAACCCCTGGCTCATTATAACTTAACCACCACTCTCATAATCTATAACCTTTAAACCTTTATATCCCCTTTTTTAATCTCTCAATCTATTAGTTTATCCTATCTCTATTCCTATCTTCATCCCTACTTTATCTAGATCCCTGAATTTTTTTCTAGACACTATAACTTAATCCCTATCCAATAAGCAGAGCAAATCAATGCACACCCTTAAATACTAAACCGACAACATGTTTTTTGAACATATCTTACAATACGTCTACATAACCGCACATTATTAACTACACCCGTGTATTTATTTATTCATTAATTTATTTATCCTAACTTTACTTTATTTACTTAGTATAAATATACGCATGTCCATATATATATATATATACATATATATATATATACATATATATATGTATGTATATATATATGTGTGTGTGTGTCTGTATATGTCTATATATTTATATTTTTATGAATATATACATTAATGTAATTGTATTTACGTGTATATGGGTACATGTGTGTGTGTATGTATGTGTATATGTATATTTCATCTACTTCTTACTGGGGATCTATATCTCCACGTATATGTATATATGTAGGTGTGTGTATATATATACATATGTATATGAGTATGTATATGTGCATAGGAGTTGTATGTATGTGTATGTATGTCTGCATATGGATGTATGTATGTCTGCATATACATTGTTTATATATATGTGTATGTGCATATGTCTGTATGTGGATGTGTAGAAATGTACATATGTATGTGTCTGTATGTATGAATATTTGCGCGTGCATTTGCGTATGTATTAATCTTTAACTACCTAAAAACAACTCATTGTCAACTGATATGAACAAGTCGACATGGCGATTCTAAATGGAACCTTTTACTTGTTAAACACATATGACACTTACACAAACGCTTTATCTCTCTCCCTCTCTTTCTCTCTCTCTCTCTCTCTCATCTACTTCATATACCTGGCTAAACAACCAAAAAGCAGTCAAAATTTTAAAACCTAAAAATTGAAACTCCTCTCCCCTCTCCTCTCCTTAACCCTCCTTTTTTTTTCATTAACATCCTCTCTCCCCTTCCCTCTTCCTGTATCCATATATCTCCACCCACGCCTACCTGAATCTGCTACCCCCCCCCACACCACACACACACACACTACAACCTAATGTATTTTAACCTTCAAAACTTAAATATTGTCGATACCTGTCTCCTCCCCCTTATTATCTCTTAACCTCCTTTTTTTCTTTTTTTTTTTATCTAAAACACTTCTTCCAAATACTAACAACAATCATTTCTGTAAGGTCTGACGAGGCTGTTGGATCGTAAACATGGTCCAACATCCGAAACATATGTAACCAAACGGATAAAACGGTAATAAAAAAATAAAACATATATATATATATATATATATATATATATATATAGCAAAAATGGTAATTTGTAAAAACCTGAAGAAAGTGCTCAATACTAAGCAGATAAAACGGCAATAAAATAAAAATATATATAAACGTCAATATATATATATATACACACACACACACACACTCAGGGTGGAACGATAAAATTGTCCCCTAGAAAAAACTGCATGATCCCATTTCCATTTGATGAAAACTGGTTCTCTTTTTCTGTTGCAGGCCACCTACTAATTGGTCAGTTGTATACAAATCCCAAGAGCAATAGGAGCTTTATATCATGTCTGAAAGTGACACAATGTTCAATGGATCGGAGATGTACTGCTGTATGCTTTCTACTGATCCAAGTTATCACAACAGGACCATTGCCAGCACCCTTTAAATGCAAATCTGGAACGGTTTTATGCTTGAGGCATCGGATGATTTATGGTTATGGCCTTTGGATGTGGTTTCCAGTGAGGGCCACATTATGCCAACTCACATCTTTGAAGTCGGTTTGAAAGTCAACACCTGAATGCGCTGAAGAGTGTGCAATCAGGTGGGTACTGGCAGACCCTGGGTGTGGCAGCAGCCGACTCAGTGCCGGCTCACAAGTCTGAAGAAACTAAGGCTTGGTTTCAGAAGGAGGGCTACGACTTTGTATCCTTCTTTCACAGGCTTCCCTCCTCCTCCAACCTGAATTTCGTTTGGTCATATGTCAAGAACATCACCAACATGACTTCCCACAACACCAAAGCCAGCCTGATTGCCACCATTGACACTTATGGAAAAGGCATGCTCCAAGTTCTGGGCTCGTTTCAATAGCAAAAAGTAGATCTTTAAAAAATTTTTTAAATCATATTAAAGACTAATGATGTCTTGACGCAATACAATTTTTCTATTCGTTTCTTTCAAATATTTTTTTTTTCTTCTTCAGTTCGCCGTGATGTGCAAGTAATGAAACTGATGAACTACGAGTTGTGGATTTCCGATGTTGTTGTTTTATCAATGGCGATCGCTTGGGGTTTGCTCACAATTGGATTCACTTTCTACAACCTTTTCGGAAAACCTATTGAAACGCTCACCGGACCCTTTGGTTTGTACGTCTGGAACATATGCGCTCGTAAGTAACTTTTCTCTTACTCAATGTATATTATACAGGGTGGTTAGAAAATCGATGGCATAATACTCGCCGTGTAAAGGAGCCTCTTTTGTGGAGGTTGTTTTTTGAACAGCATCTAAGCTGAGGTTGCTAAAAAAATAGTTGGATCAATCTACCATTTCAGAAAGAATTCGACTCTTGATGCAATCCTCTACCTGTATAAGAATTATCTGATCTTCCATAATAAATAATACTCATCTCAATAATGAATTCCAATTAACTAAATAATATATATACCATTCGGTATGGACCCGACCATGGAAGATCAGATAATAAACGTGGATTTATAAGACCAAAAAATCCAACCTTGATCGCCCTTCGGGGCCCGTGGTACAGTTGATAGAGATGTTGAATCTCTACGGTGAGTACTGTCTGAAGATAGTGGTTTCAATCCTATCCTAAGCCGGCCAGGGGTTTACTTGGCCAAACGGGGTGAGACAACAACAACTATGGAAGGCAGTAATTACTGAGGATGCAGTTGTGAGATTCGGAATTCCTATCCTGTTGTGGTTCCCACCTGATGAAGGCCAGAGGAATAGTTGGCCGAAATGTCATGAAACAACAACTAAAAAAAGATGAGGATGATAAATAAATTAATAAATAATACTCATCTCAATAATGAATTTCAATTAACTAAATAATATATATCCCAGACCTTTCTTCTGAACCCCACAGCTTTTATATTTGTTAGGTGTCAATTTAAAACAAATATATGAAATATAATTTTATGCAATAAATACTTGGTTCATCAAGAATCATCTTGTAAAGTTAATATTAGCATATTTTCTTTACTAATGAAATCACATTTTTATGAAATCACATTTTTATGAAAGAAATGCACAAATTAAATGGGTTCATCCTAAGAATGAATATACTTTTGCTATTTCAGGCTTAGTCTTTTTATTCAAATTTGATTTTTTTAATTGGAAGTTAAACTCTTCAACTCTGAAGTTAAGAGGTGTATTATCAATGGACCTGAGGTCATCTAGTCAGCATCAGACAAGGCCAAACTATTTACCAAGAACTTTGCAGCTAATTCTACCCTATGTGACGAAGGCCATCAACTTCCCATATTTCCTCCAATAACACAGAACATGCTATGTAACATACAAATACCTGTGCATGAGGTCGCAAAGCCAATCAAGAACCTTGATTCCAGTAAAGCAACTGGTCCTGACGGCATCCCAATTATAGTGTTAAAAAAGCTTCAACCTGAACTTGCTTCCATACTTACACAACTGTTTAAGCATTGTCTTAAGGAGAAGTGCTTTCCAACACCCTGAAAAACGTCATCAGTATGCCCTGCATTTAAGAATTCAGGTGATAAGTCATCTCCCTCTCAGTACAGACCAATAAGTCTTCTGTGTGTCATGAGTAAGTTGCTGGAATCCATATTAAATAGAGAAATAGTCAACCACCTCAGCAAAAATAACCTTCTTAGTGACATGCAATATGGTTTCCGTTCTGCAAGATCTACCGTAGATGTGCTAGCGGTTATATCTCATAGGATTAGTGAATTGCTTGACAAAGGCTTCCTTTCTAGGGCAATTGCTCTTGACGTATCAAAGGCCTTCGACAAGGTATGGCATAAAGGCCTACTTCACAAGATTTCCAGCTACGGTATAACTGGAAATGTTTTCTCTATCATTAAATCATTTCTCTCTGATAGGCTCATAAAAGTAGTGGTCGATGGACAAAAATCAGAGGCCTGCAGTATTAATGCTGGAGTCCCTCAGGGGTCAATCCTGGGCCCAACTCTTTTCCTGATCTACATCAATGATCTCCCTAAACACATACTTAAATCATTCGTTGACATCTATGCTGATGACACGACCATCTACGGCAACACATCAAAGGCTGTAAATGATGATGTTCTCTCTGATTCTCTCTCCTCTGATCTTGAGCGTGTGGTTCAGTGGGGGAAGAGGTGGCTGGTTACCTTTAATGCATCTAAAGCCTAGCTCCTATCTTTACATCATCAACGCTCTGATCCCCATCTGGCATCAATTGAAATGGATGGCTCTCATCTAGGAGAAGCCCCATGTTTTGACAAGCTTCTGGGTTTGACCTTTACTCCTGATCTGAAATGGAACACGTACATCAAGTCTGTTGCCAAGGTCGCTGGGAAAATGGTAGGATCCTTCTACCGCTGACAGAGTACAAAATAGACTTCGTGGCTTAGTGGGGGATGCCTTTTTCTTTTCCCTGCAACCTCTCTCCCACAGAAGAGACGTTGCGAGCCTATCTTTGTTTTATAGTTATTTCCATGATAGGTGCTCGTCTGAGCTCCAATCACTAGTCCCCTCTCGCAAATCTTTTACGAAAAACACCCGTCTAGCTGAAACCACTGTCCAAAATTTTCCCCATTCTTTATCTGTGCCCAAATCAAAACGTAGATTCCATGAACAAAGCTTCTTTCTTAGAACTGCACACCTGTGGAATTCTGTTCCGTCCGCCTGTTTCCCACCTGACTACAACCTGGATGTCTTCAAGTCCAACGTAAACAAATTCCTGATTAACCGCCCCCTTAAGTAGGCATTTTTATTAAGTCCCCACACTAACGTATTGTACATGCAATAACCCTTATCCCTGAGTGACTTCCAGGCCTTGATAAGTGGTGATCACCTTGTAAAAAAAAAAAGTAATGCCTCCTCCCTCCCCGGGTGATTTTTGTTAATTGATTCTATTTTCTTTCATTTCAGTCATCTGTACTTTGATTGCCGTCTTTCTCTTTGTGGCTACATTCTACACAAGTATTAACAATACTGACATCTTTACAGAAAAGGACTACAATGCTGGTTGGCGTTCCAAAAACCTTGCCTCTCTCGATTGGTCGTTCTATATCTGTATTGGTGCTGTTGGATGCTTCCTCATTAATATTTGGTTGCTTGTTCTGTCTAACGAACACCGCCGAGCACCCACATATTCAGCTTCTGCTCCTCAGAAGCCATTGGATGGTGTTTTAATGTATTAAGATATTCATCTTCATCAAATTGATCTCCAAACTCCAAAAACTGTCATAATTAAAAGTTTGAGCAATAAAATTAAATTAAATCAAGTAAATCAACACAAAAAAAAAAAAAGTTTTACATTTCTCATCAAAATGCCTCACACAAACTGGACGTAAATTCGTTGGATAATAATTGAATTGAACCAAATGTCAAATGATATCAGATTCTTGGAATGCAAAATGAAAGAAAACATTGATTTATATAGTTCAATTTTTGCATGATTTTTTGGCACGAGGATTTTCATTCTAATTTATTTTGTCTTCCTTTCGATTCTCTTTATAAATGCTAATATTTCAATTTTTAAGAGAGATTTCAGCCGATACGACCTCTGACCTTTTTCAGGTGTAATTAATTTATTTGTAACAAGTTCTGTCGTGCAACGGATAAAAGTGCTAAGTTATAACCAGTTCTAAGTCTTCTGGGAGTTATAGGTTCAATCCTCACTACAAACGATACTAAAAATATAATTAAGAAAAAAAATATATAATTAAGAAAAAAAAATATAATTAAGAATTACTTAAGATCGAGTAACATGTGTGACAGGATGAGGACAAGCTACTCCTGTGCATTAAATAAAAATTCCTTACAGATTCCCAAATTTGATATGACAATCTAGAAAAGTTAGAGGTGACATGATTCAAAACGTTATGTGAATAACATCTAAATAATCCAACAAAAAAGTTTTTGCGATTATTTTAAATTATTATTATTATTATTATTGTTAATTTGTTTTCTTGGTTTGTTCTCATCTTGCATATTATTCGCACAATGCTGTGGCCATAATTTCTGACTTTCTTCAGGTGCACCCAACTCAGAAATCTTTATGTCAAACTCGTGAATTAAATTAAGAGTTTTGTTTAAACTTCTCTTCAGATTTCTGAGTTCAATAAGATGCACCTGAATAAGATCGGTGGTTGCATCAGCCGAAACGTTGTTAAAATAACATCCAAGATGAGAAAAGTAGCCCGAATAATTCAAATACACATTATAATCCTCATCTAAAAACTTAAAAACAAAAGAATTATTTCTTTTCTTTTTTTTTCATCTTGAGCTGCTTCCAAATTTTGAGGGGAGTGCTTCCAAATTTTGAGGGGAGTGCTTCAATCTTCATGAAACCTTCATGATGAGTCATGCAAAGAAAGTATTTTTGATGTTGATGATGATACAACAACAAACATGATGATGATACAACAACAAACAACATGATGATGATACAACAACAAACAACATGATGATGATACAACAACAAACAACATGATGATGATACAACAACAAACAACATGATGATGATACAACAACAAACAACATGATGATGATACAACAATAAACAACATGGAAACTCGGAATAATTGTAAAATTATATACAAACAAAATTTACTTGTGCAAAAATGCAAAATGTTGTACATCTTCCATTAAAAATGACAATAAAAAATTAAGTTTCGCCAGTGTTCACATTCATATAAAATGAAATCTAAAAAGAAATAAGAAACAAACAAAATGTCTGAAACTGAAAAGTAAAAAAAAAAAAAAAATACATTGCTCGTTATTATATTGCGGATTATTGGAGGATCAATTCCAAAAAGTAAAAAAAAAAAAAATAAATATTTTTTATGATTTTAAAGAAATACTAAGTTAAAAAGAAAAAAAAAGGAAAAATCTGGATTCTCATCTAATTCATAATTGAAAAAATATGAAAACTCCATAGTTTTTTTTAATCAAATTTGCTTGGATAATGATTTGCTGCGCGCACACACACACACACACACACACACACACACACACACACACACACAATTATAGGTTAATATATTTAACACATTTTTAAATCTCAGTTCAGAAATTATTTCCCCATTCATTAGTATATTATCAATTTGTGTTTTCAATTCAGTTTTCTTAATCGAATAGCAATTACATAATTGTTCTTGAAAATGATTGCAAAGTTTACATTGTTTGAAACGGAAACAAATTACAAGGCTGAATGTTACGTTCAAATGTTTGCTGTCTGATGAATAAATTGAAAGCAAAAACTACAAAATTCGATAAATGACTTATATCCGAAAACCCTTTTATCTTTTAAACAGAATAAAAAGCTTATTTGTTCAGAAACATGCACATGTATAAATTGTTCTGAAACCACATGGTTTAGATATCTTTTAAAGATGTGTCAAATGTATTCACCTAAACTTATCAAAAAGCTCTAACTCATCTACCAAGCAAACTATTGAACTAATATTTATCGGCAGTATTGAATATGTGATCCAAAATTAATTTGTTTAATAACTCACAATTTTGCCATGTATGTGTATATCCTGATAAATTATTTTTTTCTTGATTTAAATTAGTAAATAAAATAAGAGATGTGTGAAATAAAATAATTCTATAAAATTTATTTAAAAATATTTGTTTTATGAAATGTCAAAGGAACTGTCATCAAGAAAGCCGACTAATGTCTTAAACAAATATCTCTCTGCCTTTTAGATTCTCACACCTGCCATTCTACAAAGACACCATTCACCAGTGTATGAAGCATCGTTATCACATACAAGTCTTTCCCTCTTTGACAAAATGCAATTCGAATATGCATTTCCATTATAGAATTAGGATTAATCATTCTCATATTTTCATGATAAACGTCCAGATTAATTCCATGCATATGTTTCTGCTTTTGCCTGCATACTTTAAATAGATGCTGAAGATATGACCATCGATAGGCTCATAAGAGTAGTGGTAGATGGACAAAAATCAGAGGCCTGCAATATAAATGCTGGAGTCCCTCAGGGGTCAATCCTGGGCCCAACTCTCTTCCTGATCTACATCAATGACCTCCCTAAACACATACTTAAATCATTCGTTGACATCTATGCTGATGACACGACCATCTACGGCAACACATCAAAGGCTGTAAATGACAAAGTTCTCTCTGATTCTCTCTCCTCTGATCTCGAGCGCGTGGTTCAGTGGGGGAAGAGGTGGCTGGTTACCTTTAATGCATCCAAAACCAAACTCCTATCCTTACATCATCAATGCTCTGATCCCCATCTGGCATCAATTGTGATGGATGGCTCTCGTCTGGGTGAGGCCCCGTGTTTTGACAAGCTTCTGGGTTTGACCTTTACTCCTGATCTGAAATGGAACACGTACATCAAGTCTGTTGCCAAGGTCGCTGGAAAGATGGTGGTATCCTTCTACCGCTCCAGAAGATATCTCACTACTGATGCAATTCTCTATCTATATAAAAGCCAAGTACGTCCAAGGATGGAATACTGTTGCCATATCTGTGCAGGAGCTGCTAAAAACAGCCTATCCTGCCTTGACAGTGTACAAAATAGACTTCGTGGCTTAGTGGGGGATGCCCTTTTCTCTACCCTGCAACCTCTCTCCCACAGAAGAGACGTTGCGAGCCTATCCTTGTTTTATCGTTATTTCCATGGCAGGTGCTCGTCTGAACTCCAATCTCTGGTCCCCCCTCGCCAATCTTTCACGAAAAACACCCGTCTAGCTGAATCCACTGTGAAAAATTTTCTCCACTATATCTGTGCCTTAATCAAAACGCGGATTCCATGAACAAAGCTTTTTTCTTAGAACTGCACGCCTGTGGAACTCTGTTCCGTCTGCCTGCTTCCCACCTGACTACAACTTGGATGTGTTCAAGTCCAACGTTAACAAATTCCTAATGAACCGCCCCTTAAGTAAACACTTCATCAAATCTCCACACTAACGTACTGTACTTGCAATAACCCTTATCCCTGAGTGGCTTCTGGGCCTTGATAAGTGGTGATCACTGTAAAAAAAAAAAAAAAAAATCAATCTTATTTTTTAAAGATAAAGTTTTGTGTATGACAAAAAAAAATCTAATTATCTTTAATCCATGCATGAAGACTGATGCGTAGACTCTATTTCAGTTTAGTCAAGGGCAGGGAAAAATTCCACCCAGCTCTATCCCACCAAACGAAAACTTACGGAAGTATACCCTGTATTTAAGAATGCAGGTGATCGCTCATCTCCCTCTCATTACAGGCGAATAAGTCTCCTGTGTGTCATGAGTAAGTTGCTGGAATCTGTGTTAAATAGAGAAGTAATCAACCATCTCAGCAAAAATAACCTTCTTAGTGAAACGCAATATGGTTTCCATTCTGCTAGATCTACAGCAGATGTGCTTACGGTTATATCTTATAGGATTAGCAAATCTCTCGATGTAGGCTTCCTTTCTAGGGCAATTGCTCTTGACATATCAAAGGCCTTTGATAGAGTATGGCATAAAGGTTTACTTCACAAGATCTCCAGCTACAGTATATCTGGAAATATTTTCTCAATCATTAAATCATTTCTCTCTGATAGGTTCATAAGAGTAGTAGTTGATGTGCAGAAATCAGAAGCTCTCAGTATTAATGCTGGGCCCAACTCTCTTCCTGATCTACATTAATGATCTTCCAAATCACATCCTCACATCATTCGTAGACATTTATGCTGATGACACTACCATTTATGGTAGCACATCTAAGACTGTAAACGACCAATCTCTCATCTGATCTTGAGCATGTGGTACAATGGGGAAAGGAGTGGCTGGTTACTTTTAATGCATCTAAAACCAAGCTTTTATCTTTACATCATCAACGCTCTGATCCCCATCTGGCTTCAATTGAAATGAATGGCTCTCGTCTTGGGGAGGCCTCATGTTTTGACAAGCTTCTGGGTTGGACTTTTACTCCTGATCTGAAATGGAACACATACATTAAATCCGTTGCCAAGGCCGCTGGAAAAATGGTAGGATCCTTCTATCGATCCAGTAGATATCTCACTGCTAATGCAATTCTCTATCTATGTAAGAGCCAGGTACACCCTAGGATGGAGTACTGTTGCCACATCTGGGCAGAAGCTGCTAGAAAGGACTTATCCTGCCTTGATAGAATTCAAAATAGACTTTGTAGCCTCGTAGGGGATGTTCTTTTCTCTTCCCTGCAACCGCTTTCTCACAGAAGAAATGTTGCGAGTTTGTATCTGCTTTATTGTTATTTTCATGGCAAGTGCTCGGCTGAGCTCCAATCTATGGTCCCCCCTCATCAAACTTTCACAAGAAACACCCGTCTAGCAGAAATCTCTATCTGTACCTAAACCTAAACGTAGATTCCATGAGCAAAGCTTCTTTATTAGAACTACACGTCTATGGAATTGTCTTCCGTTTTCCTGCTTTCCAGCTGATTACAATATGGTTGTCTTCAAGTCTAACATAAACAAGTTCTTGATGAGCCGTTCCATATAAGTTAACAAATTCACCAAATTTCCATTACTAACGATTACTATATTGTCCAATTTCTACTGTAAACTCTTTAACCCTTATCCTCGAGTGGCCTCAAGACCTTGATAAGTGGTGATGCCCCTGTAAAAAAAAAAAAAAAAGAAAAAAAGAAGAAAAAAAAAAGGAAAAAAAAAAAAAGTAAGATCGACAGTTTCGGTCAGCGGGTTAGTTAAAAGCATGTTCAACAAATGCAAAAATAGAAAGGAACATGGAACAAATCTGTAGAATTAAATTTTATAATTTTTTGGTTTTTATTTTATAAAATCAACAACTCAATGGAATGAAAAGTAAATTCATATGAGGAATATTAATTCTTACGTGATGACCTCCATCCTTCCATGGTGTTCTCTCTTTTTTTCTTTTATCTCTTTTTTTCTTTTATCTCTTTTTTTCTTTTATCTCTTTTTTTTATGTTCTTTTTCCTTATTAACGAAAAAAACCCATCATTTGCAAAACGTCAGGCCTTGTGCCCCACTTGGTTAAGTAAAATCCACGGCTCACAAAAACATGGCGATCTTGTGCTGTAGGGTGCCCTTCTGGACAGCTGCATACTTCCAACACGAGCTGCACCAAGTTCATAATTTTATCTCCATTTGAAATAAAATATCTTCCTATTTCTCTCCGATCCTTCAACGAGTTAATGACTCAAAACTTAAGGCCTTCTACCATCTTGTTTCAGAAGCCAAAAAGTTCAATTATCCATAAAATTCGTCCAGACTGTTCAAAACAACTTTTTGACTTTTGCTTTTTTTGTCTGTCAAACATTACATGTTTTTCTGTCTGTCAGACATTCAACATGTTTCAACGTGATTCAGTTCTGTTGCTCTCTTTATCCTCTGCGACTCCTTTTCATGTCTGCTGTCACTTCAGAATTTCTCCAACACATGTTGGATCTCAGCACGTACCTCTTCCCACAAATTAAATGAAAAAGGTTAATTTGATTGGCCAAATTTGATCACCTGATTTACAGTATCTACCAACTCCGTCTGCTTAAGTGAAATAAGAAAATGACAGCAGTTTCTACCGACTCCGCCTGACTAAGCGAAATAAATACATGGCAGCATCTGCAGCAAGGTGATCTGGTGTCACCCAGCATTAGGAACATCACAATCGATAGTAAATTGGATTTGAGTATAATGAATTCTCTTCCCCACTCGATCCCATCTGGAATTGTGCTATGATTTTCATGTTTTGCCATCAAAAATTATTTATTTGCTATCTTGACATTGTTTTATTCTCAAACAAGTTATATGCAATTTCATCTGAACTGTAATTGATGAAGTCTATATGAAGTCTATATGCCGATTAGGAAAATTATGATGGGTCGTTTCAAAATAAAGCATTCTATTCTATTTTTAACTCAAAAAGTTGAAGAGCTAATGGTAGTTAATGGTACCATTAAAGCTAACAAACTTTTGTACTCCAGAACTTATATTTCTACATAGTCACAACCAATCTCAATGCACATTTGCCAGGAATTCAGACACGCATGTCTACTTCTGATGCACATCTATGACGGGTTTCTTAGCATTCCATACCGTCAATATCTGCAACAGAGAAATGACACTTTTAGGTCATGAACGCATCAGTTCAGTCATCATAACAATGATATTTGCAATAGTCTCTGATCCAACTGGGCTTAATAAAAAATAAGAGGCATAATTTTGGAAGGCTCTTCATTTATAAATGTTCAAGATTTATTCTGGTATAATAATGGTGTTAATGTGTTTTTCTGAAACATGTGAAGATATGGATATCAGTTTTTTGTTGTGGGGCCTATTTACAAGTTTAATTACGTCATGAATCTTATATACAGACATATGCACATATATTATTACACACACACACTGTTTAAAAAAAAAACAAGACTTCAAAGAATGGGTTGATAGCAACAAATAGTATATTTCATCGTTAGTTCAAGACTATTTGGACAAATTCAAACATTATGTCGTTTTAAAATTTTCACAAGAACAGCCTTTCTTATGACTTATTGAATAAAAAACGCTTTAACAATAAAACATTATAAAACCATTTCCCTTATAAGAAAAAGAAAACAAGCGAAAATATTTTATCTATATCGCATCCTTACAAAGTATTTCTTAAAGATTTATATATTTACCTATTTTCGTATCTCCATTTAAAAAAAAAAAAAAAAAAAAATTCAAACAAATTATCATACAACGTTACCACTAATTAACTATGTCCATTTAATATGTTTTATTAATACTATTCATTGATTTTTTAAATTAAATTTCTTTATTTCTTTATTTAATTCAAATAATTTTTTTTATCCGGACTAATCAACTAAGTTATATTGTTGCGATTCTATGTTAGTTTTGTTTATTTACAAAAATATCGGCTAACCTATTTATTGGATTTAAGAAAAGTTTTTGTTTAAAACTTATTCAATAAGGAAAGAAAGTTTTACATCACTTTATACTTAGTTCATTCTCATTCTTCATTTAAAATTAAGGATCTCAATCTATGTATTTTTATTTTCTTTCATTCTTTCCTATTAATTGGATATTTTAGAAGTAGAAAGGGAGATAACTCTGCACGTTCGAGATTTTAAAGTTTTAGTTGAAATTATAACTTACCAAAATCCTAATATGTCTTCATAACGATGAAAGGGAAGTAACTCAAGCCGTTCGATGTTTGGTAAAATTCCTAATATGCATTTTTGATTTATTTATTAATTAAACAAATCCTTAATTAGCTAGGCTAACCTATTAAAAATATAAGTTTGTAATGCACATCTTAACCATGATACTAATTTTATTACCAAAGATTTAACCTACGTTTGCCATCCAACCATAATTTTCTGAGGTTATGCGTGGCTTTAATACAAAATAACAATTTAGGAATTAAGTTCTTAAATACTTATCTAATAATAATACATATCATATTAATAAGTATCTAATAATAAATCTAATCTTTAGCTCCATATACGTTTTACTCCAATGAAAGCAGGGGTTCACCTTGTTTTTTTTTCTGTTTTTTTTTATTTAATTGTTTAGAACAAGAGTATTATTTAAAAAGCTAGGATTTTTCAAGTTTTACTGATTTAAAAACAGTATCAATTAATCCCTATTCTTTAATTACTAATTTTTTTTTTTTTTTTTTTTTTTTGCTGTTGAATTCATATTGCTAATTTTTGTTAAGCTATTTTATTGATCTAGAAACGGTATCAACTATTTCACTATCAATATGACTAAAATTGTGTTCCCAGTTTTGAAACACTATTGCTAATCTTTGTTAATTCTTTTTATAGATCTAAATTTCTTATCTAATAATCCATTGTCTTTATTTCTAAAAAAATGTGCTTCTAGTGTAGAATATTAGATTCCAGATTTGCTAGATTCGAATCATTCATCACATCTAATTTACTTAATTTTTTATAAACTTATTCAATAAGGAAAGAAAGTTTCACATTACTCTATACTTAGTTCATTCTCATTCTTCATTTAAAATTAAGGACACAAGCAATACACAATGAACATGATCCAGACGGTTAAAGAGTTTACTAAAAGAATTAGATGAAAGGTCTATCACCACACCATGAAAAACATTAAGGATAATAACAACACCGCCGCTTTGGATAAAGATCCAGATGGAAAGAAAACAGCGTTAACTATTGTAAACTATACCAAATTAAAACCAGAATTTGCCCACCACAGATTCCATCCTTGGAACTATTCGAGCTGAACTTAATAAATATGGTAAAGGGTTTAAAATTTAAAAAAAAGCATGAGTATTTAAACCCTAAGTTAAAAAGCATTAATAAGACTTTCAAAAAAATAGGGGACAATCCAAACCTTATGGTTCTAGAAGATAAAACTATGAACATTTACAGTATAAATTTTCGAACATACAACAATCTCATTCGAACTGAACTTAATAATAAATATAAAAAAAGCAACTGAAGAGGATCTCTGTAGGATTAACTTGTTAGCCTAAACCTAAATGTAGATTCCATGAACAAAGCTTCTTTCTTAGAACTGCTCACCAGTAGAACTCCCTTTCATTTGCTTTTCAGCTGACTACAATA
Organism: Euprymna scolopes; assembly: GCF_053919585.1. NCBI lineage: Eukaryota > Metazoa > Mollusca > Cephalopoda > Sepiida > Sepiolidae > Euprymna > Euprymna scolopes. Next base: position 68,527,037 of record NC_136523.1, on the reverse strand, counting down.
TGCTCGTTTTCAAGTCCAACATAAACAAGTTCTTGATGAGCCGTTTCCCTTAAGTAATCCAATTTACCAAATTTACACTTCTAACGATTCCTATGATATTGTCCCATTGACTACTGTACACTTTTTAACCCTTATCCTCGAGTGGCCTTTGGGCCTAGATAAGTGTGGCTCCAATGTAAAAAAAAAAAAAAAAAAGTAAAAAAAATTAACCACAAAACATATAACACAAAGAAGAGGCTATGAAATACATGGGCCAAAAATAGATTAGGTTGACAAGAAAGTTTTTGTGGTTTTTAACTTTTAAATTCACATGAACATATCTCGGCTCAAACAAAAATTTATTAATCAAAATAAGCACCATCAGAATTTTTGCCAACGCAAAACATGTATATTTATGCTAGTAATGTCAAAATCGTGCATTCTGATGGTGCTGAAGGCATTTTTGATATCATTTTTTTTAAGTATTTCTCATGCAAAAAGTTGTTGAGATGCTTGAAAAAGTGGCAGTCGGTATGTGAGAGGTCTGGAGAGTATGGTGAGTGAAGCAGAGTTTTGTAACCAAATTCATTCAACTTCTGCAGAGTCAGTTTAGAAACGTGCAGTTGGGAATTGTCAGGGAAGATTTAGGCTTTTTTGTTGACTAATGCTGAGTGTTGTTGTCAAACTTTCTGATGCATTTCATCCATTTGTTGACAGTACTTCTCTGCTGTAATGGTTTTGCCTGTATTCAAAAACTTATCGATGAGACCAACTGCAGACAACCAAATAGTCAGCTTGACCTTCTTTTGGTGCAACTCTGGCTTTGGGAAGTGTTGTGGAGCTTTGTCGGCGTCTAACCACTGAGTTGAGTGTTGCCAGTTGTAAAGAACCCACTTTTTATCGCAAGTAACAATTCGGTTGAGAAACGGGTTGTCCTTGTTTAAAAAAAAAGGGAATATGACACTTCATAATGGCGTTTCTTTTGGTTGTCATTCAATGTGTGTCATTTAGTTGTCGTTCAATGTATCATGCTTGAAAATCATTGTATATGTTCCATCTAATTCAGAAGCAAGTTCTCGAGCAATTGTGCATGGATTGGCTTCGATTATAGCTCTGAATTGATCGTTGTCAAATCTAATGGCCGACCACTACACTCATCATCATCATGAAAATTCTTAAACTACCATTGTGCTGTGAGGCCTGAAAAACTGAAAACGCTCTTTAAAATGATATATAAAGTAAAGGTATTATAACGAAAACTTATTTGAAAATACATTTGAAATCAAAATAAAAATTCCACAAGAATTGTCTTCTCAATCTAATACTTTGGTGATATCATTGAAGCACAGGATGGAGCAAGTGCTAGTGTGATTTCACTTGTTCAGGCAAAATCGAGTCCACGGAACTTCTGCCCTTAATAACCAGCTGAGTGTTACGATTGTTGACCAGAGGGAGAATCTATCAGACATACTGAAGTGCAACATGGCAATTGAGGATTGAGAACATGTGTTGCATGGAGAAAATTGATATGAAAATGATGTAGAACAGTTGAGTTAGTAGTTCATTGAAGATGGCTAAGATAGGTTAGTTTGTAAATCAATATCTTAAAACAATTTGTAGTAACAAGCATTATTGTGTGTGTGTGTGTATATATATATATATATATATATATATATATATATATATATATATATACTAGCTGTACCCTGCCACGCGTTGCAGTGGCTCAATTTGGTGTAATGGAAAAATTTAATAAAAGAGAAAATGCATGTTTCTTATATTAGTACAGCAATCCACTGCAAAAAGTGAAAAAGAAGGCGAAACTGAAAAAAATGGTGCGCTTGCAGAATTTGATCTGGATCCTCGAGAGTTTCTGTCAATCATTCATGTTTTGGACTTGACCAACAATCAGTGGATGAAGCCGAACGTAGCAAAAATGTTGAAACGCTAAATGCTTTTATTTTTGTTTTAAAAAATGTGATTTAGTAATTAATATTTGGTTGATGGTGGGGGGAGGGGGGGTTACTATACACAGATTCGAAAAAGTCGTCCAAAAACAAATAAATGAAAGCAAAGGTAAGGTAATTTACGTTTCTACCTACTTGGATAATTGTTTAGTGTTTTTATGTAATGTAAAATGTTTAATTGGCTCAAAAAACAGAAATGGTCGCGAATTCTGTTGAATACGTTAAGTTTGGGAAAGTAAGTTGAAAACTAAAAACTATACAAAACAGTGTCTGAAACTCACCGAACATATGTTACCATGACATAGGCTGGCATAATGGATAGGTTTCTGACAGTATTTTGTATAGTTTTTTTAGTTTTAACTCACTTTCTCTAACTTAAAGTAATCAACAGTATCCACCACCATTTGTAGCTTTCAAATACACCAATAAACACTGTTTTTCGAGCCGACTAAACATTACATTAAATGAAAAGGGTTTTTGTCAAAAAATAAATATATAACAAATAAATGTTATCAAAGGCAAGAAAAGTAAGTGTTCTACCTAACTGGATAAGATTTTAGTGTTTTTATGTAATGTATAATCGGTTCAAAAACATTCAATGTTTATCGATATATCTGAAAAATACAAATGGCGGCAGACTGTATCGAACATGTTAAGTTTGGGGAAATTTTGGGAAAATGAGTTTAAACTAAAAATACTGTTAGGAACTCACTCAATATATGTTACCATGATGTAGGCTGGCATATAATCGGTGGTTTTAAACTTTTGCTCGATACAGGTGACGACTTTTAAAAATCCCTTTTAGTGATTACCTGGTGTGAGGATATTTGTACAACTAAACGGCAAATCTGCTCAAAAAAATCCGGTATTATTTTACTTTAAGGCCCGTTTCACGTTCATATATAACGAAATATTTTATTGTAGATTTCGGTGTGCTAAAAACGAATCTGCAAACCGTTTACGTAGCAAAAAAAAAGTTTTCATGACATTCATGAAATTACTTTTTCGAAAAGTGGGTGATCACTTTTCAATGTAAATTTAACTTAGAATGAGCACCCACTTTCTGGCCACCTGAGAGAGGGGCATTTTTCTGTTTCTTGGCTAAAAAGTTTTTTGTTTGATTTCTTTTGCATGGTAATAACCCCTGAACTCTGGGACTATTTTCCATTTAACAGCCGTAGCCTTCGTTTACGCTATGCGTAAGCATAAACGAAAGCTGTTTAGCCAATAAACATGGGAAAAAATCCCCCCTCTCTCAGGTGGCTAGAAAGTGGGTGCTCATTTTAAGTTAAATTTACATGGAAAAGTGATCGCCACTTTTTCGAAAAAGTAATTTCTTCATATCATAAAAACTATTTTTTTGTGACGGAAACGGTTTGCAGATTCGTTTTTAACACACCAAAATCTACAAAAAAAATTTTGTTATTTATGAACGTGAGACACACAGCCCTTAATGGAAAATTATATCAAAAATCCGGGGGAAAATAGTTTTCAATAAAAACAGTAAATGAATTCGATAGAAAAAAAATGGATGCTATTTTTTTTTTCTTTCTGTGTGTTTCTTGGCTTAAAAGTCTTTTTGTTTGATTTCTTTTGCATGGTATTAACCCCTGAACTCTGGGACTATTTTCCATTTCACAGACGTAGCCTTTGTTTATGCTATGCGTGAGCAGAAACGAAAACTGTTAAATATGCATTCGCGTACCAAACTGCCTTGAAAAAAAACCTTTAAGCCAATAAACACGAAAATAAATGCCCCTTCCTCAGGTGGCCAGAAAGTGGGTGCTCATTTTAAGTTAAATTTAGATGGAAAAGTGATCACCCACTTTTCGGAAAAAAAAATTTCTTCAGATCATGAAAACTATTTTGATACTCCTTGGGCGTTGAGTTCCATGGCGACCCGCAGAATTATTTAATGGTCGTTCCCTTAGTACCCCCCTAGTAGCAGTGTCAGAAATTTCGTGAAAATAGCGAATAATTCCACCCCATCTTTCCAAGCTTATAACTCCTCGAAAAATGCAATTCAAGCCCTAATTTTTTTTTCAATTAAAGGAGCAAGGACCAAGATTTCATTAAAAAAAAAACTAAAAAAAAAACGTGTTTTTTTTAAAAAGGTTTTAAACTTCGGACTTTACAGGTAAAATTCTAAAAGAACACTATGTTTTTTTTGTTTTAAATTTGAATATATATATATATGTTATGTATTGACCTTTTCTCTTCAATTTGTGAGTAAATAATTATGTACTTATCGGGTTCTAAATTAATTATTATTAGACATTTACAAAATGGGAGGCGTGAATTATTCAACCCCCTGTCTTTCCAAGCTTATAACTCCTCGAAAAATGTAATTCAAGCCCTAATTTTTTTGTCAATTAAAGGAGCAAGGGCCAAGGTTCCATTAAAAAAAAGAAAAAAAAAGAAAAAACAAATAACGTGGTTTAAAAAAAGGTTTTAAACTTCAAACTTTACAGGTAAAATTCTAAAAGAACACTATGTTTTTTTTTTTTAAATTTGAATATATTATGTATTGACCTTTTCTCTTCAATTTGTGAGTAAATTAAATATTTACTTTCGGGTTACTAAATTAAGTATTTACTTTTTAATAGACACTTAAAAATTGGTATGGGGGGGGGTTCGTGAATTAAAAAAAAAAACGTTTGTCTAAAATATTATATTCGATTTATTGGAAAGAACATAAAATTTCACATTGACCCTGAAAATATCGTAAAAATAGAATCAATAGAAAAATTTTGATAGATTTTTAAAATTTAAAAATTGAAAAATATTGAGTTTAAAAATTGAAAAGTATTGAGTTCGGAAAATTCATTAATGTTTAAAAAAAAAAAAAATTTCTATTACTTTTAAAACAACTGTAATAGTTTATTTTGGAAGTATAATCCATAAATAAAATAAATAACCCACTTTTAACGGAGAAATTTCGAGATGTTTATATTGTATTCGCAGTTTCGTGTTAGGGGTGTCAAAAATTCCTACAAAAATTCTGATACTGCTACGCATGCGCACGTAACATTTTTTATTTATTTACTTACGTGGTGGAGTGGAGTTTCTATACTGATAGGTTTTTTGAAATTTTTTCACTGGATTATTATTGATTGAACACTAACCAGATTATGAAAAAAAATTGAAAAAAAAAAAATAAAAATCATTTCAACATTTGAAAGGGATACTCACTTTTTAGTTACCACGTTCTGGTAAATCGGTCACTTTTTATTTATTTATTTTTTTTTTTTTTCTAAATACGGAAGTGTCTTCGGGAGATATAAAATGGTCGCATGTTGACGAAGCAATGTATCGGGAGGCGTACGGGATTAAAAATTATTGGTAAATTTTTAGATTAGGTCCACTCCACCTCCTCAATTTTCTTTTAAATGACGACTTGAAATGGTTTTCGACTATGCTGAATACGAAAATCGCATCGAAATTTTGCAGAAATAAGTAGTTATCAAGATATAAAAAGTTGTATTATGCATTGTAATCTTTGGCGGCCATCTTTTTTACGTGTGTGTATTTGTTTATGGCGCGTGTGCACGTAAAAAGATGGCCGCCGAAGAATACAATGCATAATACAACTATTTATTTCCGCAAAATTTCAATGCAATTTGCGTGTTCAGCATACTCGGAAACCTATAATGTCGTCATTGAAAGGAAAATTGTGGAGGTGGACCTAATCTAAAAAAATACCAAATTATTAAACATTTCTCCAGCATGTTAGTGAAATTTATAATACTTTTAAAAAATTAAAAAGAAACAAAACAAAAGTTTTGAAAAAAAACTCACCTTTCACAAAAACAATTTAAAAAAAACACACACACACAAACTGTGTGTTTTTTTTTTGTTATGATAAGTAAAAAAAAAATAAAATAAAAATCTCGAAACTTTATTTTCATGAAAACAATTTAAAAAAGTCCTGTTCTCTCTATTTTTTTTTCTTTGAGAAACAAATATATTTCTGACTTACAAATGCGGTAGAGACTCATTATTTTTACTTTCTATGGTTTTGATATACCGCGTTTTTATTGCTTACAAAATGGGTGACTGATTTATCAGAACGTTGTAACTAAAAAGTTAGCACAGCACCAGCACCACTTTCAAATGTCGAAATAATGATTTCTTTTTTACATTTTTTTTTTTAATAATCTGTTTAATTAGTGTCCAATCAATAATAATCCAGTGAAAAAAAATTCCAAAAACCTATAAGTATAGAAATAAAGCATGGGAGTAATGTTTGTACAACGTAACGTCGCCTTTCGCACTTTTACATTTTTTAAAAAAAGTAACTAAACCATTTATTGATAATTTGTCACGTGTACAAACATTTATTTATTTACGTAGGCTTAACTCCTTTCATGAATAAGAAAAGTTTTACTCTTTAAGAATAATAAAAGGAAAAAGTTACTGAACATTTATAAAAGGACTTCTTTTCATGAAGGCCAGAGGAATAGTTGGCCGAAAATTCGTGAAACAGCAACAATAAATAAAAATGGTGCTAATGCAGAGAGCCGCGCTATTTTTTAAATCATATTTCCACGTTTAAATAACGTTTTACGATTTTTTTTTTTATTCAATTGTAAGGTTAAAGTACAGAATAGGTAGCAGTGTCAGAAATTTCGTGAAAATAGTGAATAATTCCACCCCATCTTTTCAAGCTTATAACTCCTCGAAAAATGTAATTCAAGCCCTAATTTTTTTTTCAATTAAAGGAGCAAGGACCAAGGTTTCATTAAAAAAAAAAAAAAAAGACAAAAAGAAAAAATGTGTTCTTATAAAATAAGGTTTTAAACTTCGGACTTTACAGGTAAATTTCTAAAAAACTGATTTTTTTTTTTTGTTTTAAATTTGAATATATTATTTATTGACCTTTTCTCTTCAATTTGTGATATATAAACCTATTAAACATAAATTAATTATTTACTTTTTAATAGACATTTCAAAATGGGGGGGGCGTGAAAATGGGGGGGCGTGAAAATGGGGGGGCGTGAATTTAAAAAAAAACGTTTGTCTAAAATATTATATTCGGTTTATTGGAAAGAACATAAAATTTCACATTGACCCTGAAAATATCGTAAAAATAGAATCAATAGAAAAATTTTGATAGATTTTTAAAATTTAAAAATTGAAAAATATTGAGTTCGGAAAATTCATTACTGTTTTAAAAAAAAAATAAAAATATTTTTATTACTTTTAAAACAACTGTAATAGTTTATTTTGGAAGTATAATCCATAAAGAAAATAAATAACCCACTTTTAACAGAGAAATTACGAGATTTTTATATTGTATTCGCAGTTTCGTGTTAGGGGTGTCAAAAATTCCTACAAAAATTCTGATACTGCTACAGAATAGGTACAAGACATCCTTACCTCCCCATGTTAAGAATGACTTTTTAAATAATAACATTATTTCAGCACGGATCACTCTCTGCATGAGTAATCTTATATAGAAAAAAAAAAACTCAAAAGCAAGCAACAAACTTTTTTTTTTTTGGCCTTATATAATAAAGAAAAGATGTGTAAATTAAAAAATTTGGAAGATAAACAAATGAAATATGTTTTTTTGTTTTTGTTTTTTTACTTATCGAGTTAACAGAAAATTAAACCTTTCGTCAAATCGTGGCTGTGAAATGAATCGAACCGGAAGTTCAGTTTTATCAACAGAACAGATTCGCAGAACCGATAAATAAATATATTTATTTTATTTAATATTTTAATTTTAATTAGGTAAATTTATTTTAATAACATACAAACATACCTCGACTCTAAAAATTGGTTGTCTGAAAATTTCAAATAAATTGGTAACGTATAAACATGGTTTTATTTCTTTAGAACGAACCAACTTTACATTTATATATATATATAGATATACAACATTATATGTATATCTATATATATAAAAATGTAAAGTTGGTTCGTTCTAAAGAAATAAAACCATGTTTATACGTTACCAATTTATTTGAAATTTTCAGACAACCAATTTTTAGAGTCGAGGTATGTTTGTATGTTATTAAAATAAATTTACCTAATTAAAATTAAAATATTAAATAAAATAAATATATTTATTTATCGGTTCTGCGAATCTGTTCTGTTGATAAAACTGAACTTCCGGTTCGATTCATTTCACAGCCACGATTTGACGAAAGGTTTAATTTTCTGTTAACTCGATAAGTAAAAAAACAAAAACAAAAAAAAAACATATTTCATTTGTTTATCTTCCAAATTTTTTAATTTACACATCTTTTCTTTATTATATAAGGCCAAAAAAAAAAAGTTTGTTGCTTGCTTTTGAGTTTTTTTGTTTTTTTTCTATATAAGATTACTCATGCAGAGAGTGATCCGTGCTGAAATAATGTTATTATTTAAAAAGTCATTCTTAACATGGGGAGGTAAGGATGTTTTGTACCTATTCTGTACTTTAACCTTACAATTGAATAATAAAAAAAAAATCGTAAAACGTTATTTAAACGTGGAAATATGATTTAAAAAATAGCGCGGCTCTCTGCATTAGCACCATTTTTATTTATTGTTGTTGTTTCACGAATTTTCGGCCAACTATTCCTCTGGCCTTCATGAAAAGAAGTCCTTTTATAAATGTTCAATAACTTTTTCCTTTTATTATTCTTAAAGAGTAAAACTTTTCTTATTCATGAAAGGAGTTAAGCCTACGTAAATAAATAAATGTTTGTACACGTGACAAATTATCAATAAATGGTTTAGTTACTTTTTTTAAAAAATGTAAAAGTGCGAAAGGCGACGTTACGTTGTACAAACATTACTCCCATGCTTTATTTCTATACTTATAGGTTTTTGGAATTTTTTTTCACTGGATTATTATTGATTGGACACTAATTAAACAGATTATTAAAAAAAAAAATGTAAAAAAGAAATCATTATTTCGACATTTGAAAGTGGTGCTGTGCTAACTTTTTAGTTACAACGTTCTGATAAATCAGTCACCCATTTTGTAAGCAATAAAAACGCGGTATATCAAAACCATAGAAAGTAAAAATAATGAGTCTCTACCGCATTTGTAAGTCAGAAATATATTTGTTTCTCAAAGAAAAAAAAATAGAGAGAACAGGACTTTTTTAAATTGTTTTCATGAAAATAAAGTTTCGAGATTTTTATTTTTTTGTTTTTTTTACTTATCATAACAAAAAAAAACACACAGTTTGTGTGTGCGTTTTTTTTTTAATTGTTTTTGTGAAAGGTGAGTTTTTTTTCAAAACTTTTGTTTTGTTTCTTTTTAATTTTTTAAAAGTATTATAAATTTCACTAACATGCTGGAGAAATGTTTAATAATTTGGTATTTTTTTAGATTAGGTCCACCTCCACAATTTTCCTTTCAATGACGACATTATAGGTTTCCGAGTATGCTGAACACGCAAATTGCATTGAAATTTTGCGGAAATAAATAGTTGTATTATGCATTGTATTCTTCGGCGGCCATCTTTTTACGTGCACACGCGCCATAAACAAATACACACACGTAAAAAAGATGGCCGCCAAAGATTACAATGCATAATACAACTTTTTATATCTTGATAACTACTTATTTCTGCAAAATTTCGATGCGATTTTCGTATTCAGCATAGTCGAAAACCATTTCAAGTCGTCATTTAAAAGAAAATTGAGGAGGTGGAGTGGACCTAATCTAAAAATTTACCAATAATTTTTAATCCCGTACGCCTCCCGATACATTGCTTCGTCAACATGCGACCATTTTATATCTCCCGAAGACACTTCCGTATTTAGAAAAAAAAAATAAATAAATAAATAAAAAGTGACCGATTTACCAGAACGTGGTAACTAAAAAGTGAGTATCCCTTTCAAATGTTGAAATGATTTTTTTTTTTTTTTTCAATTTTTTTTCATAATCTGGTTAGTGTTCAATCAATAATAATCCAGTGAAAAAATTTCAAAAAACCTATCAGTATAGAAACTCCACTCCACCACGTAAGTAAATAAATAAAAAATGTTACGTGCGCATGCGTAGCAGTATCAGAATTTTTGTAGGAATTTTTGACACCCCTAACACGAAACTGCGAATACAATATAAACATCTCGAAATTTCTCCGTTAAAAGTGGGTTATTTATTTTATTTATGGATTATACTTCCAAAATAAACTATTACAGTTGTTTTAAAAGTAATAGAAATTTTTTTTTTTTTTAAACATTAATGAATTTTCCGAACTCAATACTTTTCAATTTTTAAACTCAATATTTTTCAATTTTTAAATTTTAAAAATCTATCAAAATTTTTCTATTGATTCTATTTTTACGATATTTTCAGGGTCAATGTGAAATTTTATGTTCTTTCCAATAAATCGAATATAATATTTTAGACAAACGTTTTTTTTTTAATTCACGAACCCCCCCCCCCCATACCAATTTTTAAGTGTCTATTAAAAAGTAAATACTTAATTTAGTAACCCGAAAGTAAATATTTAATTTACTCACAAATTGAAGAGAAAAGGTCAATACATAATATATTCAAATTTAAAAAAAAAAAACATAGTGTTCTTTTAGAATTTTACCTGTAAAGTTTGAAGTTTAAAACCTTTTTTTAAACCACGTTATTTGTTTTTTCTTTTTTTTTCTTTTTTTTAATGGAACCTTGGCCCTTGCTCCTTTAATTGACAAAAAAATTAGGGCTTGAATTACATTTTTCGAGGAGTTATAAGCTTGGAAAGACAGGGGGTTGAATAATTCACGCCTCCCATTTTGTAAATGTCTAATAATAATTAATTTAGAACCCGATAAGTACATAATTATTTACTCACAAATTGAAGAGAAAAGGTCAATACATAACATATATATATATATTCAAATTTAAAACAAAAAAAACATAGTGTTCTTTTAGAATTTTACCTGTAAAGTCCGAAGTTTAAAACCTTTTTAAAAAAAACACGTTTTTTTTTTAGTTTTTTTTTTTAATGAAATCTTGGTCCTTGCTCCTTTAATTGAAAAAAAAATTAGGGCTTGAATTGCATTTTTCGAGGAGTTATAAGCTTGGAAAGATGGGGTGGAATTATTCGCTATTTTCACGAAATTTCTGACACTGCTACTAGGGGGGTACTAAGGGAACGACCATTAAATAATTCTGCGGGTCGCCATGGAACTCAACGCCCAAGGAGTATCAAAATAGTTTTCATGATCTGAAGAAATTTTTTTTTTCCGAAAAGTGGGTGATCACTTTTCCATCTAAATTTAACTTAAAATGAGCACCCACTTTCTGGCCACCTGAGGAAGGGGCATTTATTTTCGTGTTTATTGGCTTAAAGGTTTTTTTTCAAGGCAGTTTGGTACGCGAATGCATATTTAACAGTTTTCGTTTCTGCTCACGCATAGCATAAACAAAGGCTACGTCTGTGAAATGGAAAATAGTCCCAGAGTTCAGGGGTTAATACCATGCAAAAGAAATCAAACAAAAAGACTTTTAAGCCAAGAAACACACAGAAAGAAAAAAAAAATAGCATCCATTTTTTTTCTATCGAATTCATTTACTGTTTTTATTGAAAACTATTTTCCCCCGGATTTTTGATATAATTTTCCATTAAGGGCTGTGTGTCTCACGTTCATAAATAACAAAATTTTTTTTGTAGATTTTGGTGTGTTAAAAACGAATCTGCAAACCGTTTCCGTCACAAAAAAATAGTTTTTATGATATGAAGAAATTACTTTTTCGAAAAAGTGGCGATCACTTTTCCATGTAAATTTAACTTAAAATGAGCACCCACTTTCTAGCCACCTGAGAGAGGGGGGATTTTTTCCCATGTTTATTGGCTAAACAGCTTTCGTTTATGCTTACGCATAGCGTAAACGAAGGCTACGGCTGTTAAATGGAAAATAGTCCCAGAGTTCAGGGGTTATTACCATGCAAAAGAAATCAAACAAAAAACTTTTTAGCCAAGAAACAGAAAAATGCCCCTCTCTCAGGTGGCCAGAAAGTGGGTGCTCATTCTAAGTTAAATTTACATTGAAAAGTGATCACCCACTTTTCGAAAAAGTAATTTCATGAATGTCATGAAAACTTTTTTTTTGCTACGTAAACGGTTTGCAGATTCGTTTTTAGCACACCGAAATCTACAATAAAATATTTCGTTATATATGAACGTGAAACGGGCCTTAAAGTAAAATAATACCGGATTTTTTTGAGCAGATTTGCCGTTTAGTTGTACAAATATCCTCACACCAGGTAATCACTAAAAGGGATTTTTAAAAGTCGTCACCTGTATCGAGCAAAAGTTTAAAACCACCGATTATATGCCAGCCTACATCATGGTAACATATATTGAGTGAGTTCCTAACAGTATTTTTAGTTTAAACTCATTTTCCCAAAATTTCCCCAAACTTAACATGTTCGATACAGTCTGCCGCCATTTGTATTTTTCAGATATATCGATAAACATTGAATGTTTTTGAACCGATTATACATTACATAAAAACACTAAAATCTTATCCAGTTAGGTAGAACACTTACTTTTCTTGCCTTTGATAACATTTATTTGTTATATATTTATTTTTTGACAACTTCTTTGTATCTGTGTTTAGTAATATAAACCCTTTTCATTTAATGTAATGTTTAGTCGGCTCGAAAAACAGTGTTTATTGGTGTATTTGAAAGCTACAAATGGTGGTGGATACTGTTGATTACTTTAAGTTAGAGAAAGTGAGTTAAAACTAAAAAAACTATACAAAATACTGTCAGAAACCTATCCATTATGCCAGCCTATGTCATGGTAACATATGTTCGGTGAGTTTCAGACACTGTTTTGTATAGTTTTTAGTTTTCAACTTACTTTCCCAAACTTAACGTATTCAACAGAATTCGCGACCATTTCTGTTTTTTGAGCCAATTAAACATTTTACATTACATAAAAACACTAAACAATTATCCAAGTAGGTAGAAACGTAAATTACCTTACCTTTGCTTTCATTTATTTGTTTTTGGACGACTTTTTCGAATCTGTGTATAGTAACCCCCCCTCCCCCCACCATCAACCAAATATTAATTACTAAATCACATTTTTTAAAACAAAAATAAAAGCATTTAGCGTTTCAACATTTTTGCTACGTTCGGCTTCATCCACTGATTGTTGGTCAAGTCCAAAACATGAATGATTGACAGAAACTCTCGAGGATCCAGATCAAATTCTGCAAGAGCACCATTTTTTTCAGTTTCGCCTTCTTTTTCACTTTTTGCAGTGGATTGCTGTACTAATATAAGAAACATGCATTTTCTCTTTTATTAAATTTTTCCATTACACCAAATTGAGCCGCTGCAACGCGTGGCAGGGTACAGCTAGTATATATATAAAAATGTAATTTTGGGTCGTTAAAAGCGAATAAAACCATATTTCTATGTTACCAATTTAATTGAAATTTTCAGAAATTCTATTTTTAACGTCAAGGAATGTTTTTATGTTATTAAAATAATTTAACATTGCGAATTATAAAAACATTAAATTAAATAAAAAATATTTTTCGTAACTGCGAGATTATCACCATTTTATTTCCGGTAGAAATTAACTTTTCACTTATTGAGATAAGTATTATTTGTATTAATTTTTATGATACTCATGCAGAGAGTGATCCGTGCTGAAATAATAACGTTATTATTTAAAAAGTCATTCTTTACATGGGGAGGGGAGGATGTTTTGTACCTATTCTGTACTTTAACCTTACAATTGAATAAAAAAAAAATATATCGTAAAACGTTAATTAAACGTGGAAATATGATTTAAAAAATAGCGCGGATCGCTCTCTGCATTAGCACCATTTTTATTTATTGCGGACTATTATTCTCATCTTTATTAGTTGTTTCCCGACTTTTCGGCCAACTATTCCTCTAGCCTACATGAGGTCCTTTTGTTTAGTAACTTTTTCCTTTTATTATTCTTAAAGAGTAAAACTTTTCTTATTCATGAAAAGAGTTAAGCCTACGTTAATAAATAAATGTTTGTACACGTGACAAATTATCAATAAATGGTTTAGTTACTTTTTTTTTAAATATTTATGAAAAGAGTTTTTAAAATATTTATGAAAAGAGTTAACGTAAATAACGTTTGTAAAAGTGCGAAAGGCGATGTTGTACAACCATCACTCCCATGCTTAATTTCTATAATCATTATTTCGACATTTGAAAGTGGTGCTTACTTTTTAGTTACAACGTTCTGATAAATTAGTCACCAATTTTGTAAGCAATAAAAACGCGGTATATCAAAACCATAGAAAGTAAAAATAGTATGTGCCTCTACCGCATTTGTAAGTCAGAAATATATTTGTTTCTCAAAGGAAAAAAAATAGATTGAACATGACTTTTTTTTATTGTTTTTATGAAAATAAAGTTTCGAGTTAAAAAAATTTTTTTTTTAGCTTATTTAGTTAAAAGTCAGTTTGTGGGGTTTTTTTTTAAAATTGTTTTTATGAAAGGTGAGTTTTTTTGTTTTTTTCCAAACTTTTTTTTTTTTTTTAAGTATTATAAATTTCACTAACATGCTGGAGAAATGTTTAATAATTTGGTATTTTTTTAGATTAGGTCCACCTCCACAATTTTCCTTTCAACGACGACATTTATAGGTTTCCGAGTATGCTGAACACGCAAATTGCATTGAAATTTTGCGAAAATAAATAGTTGTATTATGCATTGTATTCTTCGGCCGCCAAAGATTACAATGCATAATACAACTTTTTATATCTTGATAACTACTCATTTCTGCAAAATTTCAATGCGATTTTCGTATTCAGCATAGTCGAAAACCATTTCAAGTTGTCATTTAAAAGAAAATTGAGGAGGTGGACCTAATCTAAAAATTTACCAATAATTTTTCATCCCGTACGCCTCCCGATACATTGCTTCGTCAACATGCGATCATTTTATATCTTCCGAAAACACTTCCATATTTAGAAAAAAAAAAAATGAGTGACCGATTTACCAGAACGTGGTAACTAAAAAGTGAGTACATCTTTCAAATGTTGAAATGATTTTTTTTTTTTCGATTTTTTTTCATAATCTGGTTATTCAATCAATAGTAATCCAGTGAAAAAATTTCAAAAAACCTATCAGTATAGAAACTCTACCACGTAAGTAGATAAATAAAAAATGTTACGTGCGCATGCGTTAACCTTGACTAGGGGGGTACTAAGGGAACGACCATTAAATAATTCTGCGGGTCGCCATGGAACTCAACGCCCAAGGAGTACCAAAATAGTTTTCATGATCTGAAGAAATTTTTTTTGCGAAAAGTGGATGATCACTTTTCCATGTAAATTTAACTTAAAATGAGCACCCACTTTCTGGTCACCTGAGGAAGGGGCATTTATTTTCGTGTTTATTGGCTTAAAGGTTTTTTGCAAGGCAGTTTGGTACGCAAATGCATATTTAACAGTTTTCGTTTCTGCTCACGCATAGCATAAACAAAGGCTATGTCTGTGAAATGGAAAATAATCCCAGAGTTCAGAGGTTAATACCATGCAAAAGAAATCAAACAAAAAACTTTTTAGCCAAGAAACACACAGAAAAAAGAAAAAAAAATAGCATCCATTTTTTTCTATCGAATTCATTTGCTGTTTTTATTGAAAACTATTTTCCCCCGGATTTTTTATATAATTTTCCATTAAGGGGCGTGCGTCTCACGTTCATAAATAACAAAATTTTTTTTGTAGATTTTGGTGTGCTAAAAACGAATCTGCAAACCGTTTCTGTCGCAAAAAAAAATAGTTTTTATGATATGAAGAAATTACTTTTTCGAGAAAGTGGCGATCACTTTTCCATGTAAATTTAACTTAAAATGAGCACCCACTTTTTAGCCACCTGAGAGAGGGGGGATTTTTTCCCATGTTTATTGGCTAAGCGGCTTTCGTTTATGCTCACGCATAGCGTAAACGAACGCTACGGCTGTGAAATGGAAAATAGTCCCAGAGTTCAGGGGTTATTACCATGCAAAAGAAATCAAACAAAACTTTTTAGCCAAGAAACACAGAAAAATGCCCCTCTCTCAGGTGGCCAGAAAGTGGGTGCTCATTCTAAGTTAAATTTACATTGAAAAGTGATCACAATTTCCAAAAAGTAATTTCATGAAAACTTTCTTTTTGCTACGGAAATGGTTTGCAGATTCGTTCTTAGCACACCGAAATCTACAATAAAATATTTCGTTATATATGAACGTGAAACGGACCTTAAAGTAAAATAATACCGGATTTTTTGGATCAGATTTGCCGTTTAGTTTTTGTTTTGTTTTTTTTGTTTTTTTTATTCAATTTTCACCCCAAACAAGGCACAGTGCCACTTTGAAGCAGGGGGCTACTATTAGGGACTTAATTAGCGCGGTATTATGAAGGGAGATGAGTAGAAAGATGTTTGTTAACATTACACTTGAACTTCTGCATATCATTGCAGTTGGGAAAGCAGAATCCCGGAAGGGAGTTCCAAAGACCCGCAGTTCTGGGGATGAAACTATTGGAGTAAAAGGCTTTCTTGCACCTAGGCATCTCTACTGTAAAGGGATGAGACTTAGTAGCTTGTCAGGTTTGTCATGGGTAGTTACGTTTGTAGAACAGGCAGAGGGATGCAACATCTCGTCGATGGGACAGAGGCTGAAGCCTAGATGACAGTTCAGGACCTATCAGGTTGGCGACTCTCTTTTGAACCCTGTCCAGGAGCGAGAGACAAGCAGCAGATGCACCAGCCCAGATGTGGCAACAGTACTCCATACATGGGCGAATGGTTGCCTTATAGAGGTATAGGATACTGTCAGGCGTAAGTAGTTTTCTAGCACGGTAGAGGGAGCCAACCTTCCTTGCAGCAGCCTTGGCAATGCTCTCAATGTATCTATTCCAGTTCATATTCCCTGTAAACGTTAGGCCGAGGAGTTTAAAAGAAGTACTTTCAGGCAATGTGTTCTTGGCCATTGCTATTGGTGGTAGGGAAGGTTTCTTGTAGTTATTGAAGGAAACAAGCTTAGTCTTAGCAGCATTGAATGTGACCAACCATTTTTGTCCCCATTCCATCACGGATTGGAGGTCATTCTCTAGAGTTTCTGCCATTTCCTTGGATATGTGTTCATTTGTTTTCCCCTCATATCTGTTATAGAGAGTGGTGTCATCGGCAAATATACCCATCTCCGAAACAATTTTATCAGGGAGGTCATTTATGAATATCAGGAATAATAGAGGTCAAAGGATAGACCCCTGAGGTACTCCCGCATTTATGTCATATTGGTTGGATGTACGACCGGCGAGGACAACTTTGATTTTTCTATTACTTAAGAAGGATTTAATTACATTATGAATTCTTCCAGTGATTCCATATGATCTAATTTTCCTTAGAAGACCATCGTGCTATACCCTGTCAAAAGCCTTAGATATATCGAGGGCCACCGCTCTACCCTCCCCTGTTTTATCCAATGAACGGTATATACGTTCAGAAACTACAGTTAAGATATCTGCTGTTGAACGGGCTTGCCTGAATCCATATTGTTTGTCAGTCAGG
This sequence comes from Euprymna scolopes, assembly GCF_053919585.1. Classification (NCBI taxonomy): domain Eukaryota; kingdom Metazoa; phylum Mollusca; class Cephalopoda; order Sepiida; family Sepiolidae; genus Euprymna; species Euprymna scolopes. The sequence continues at coordinate 68,509,586 of NC_136523.1, read as the reverse complement.
AGTTTAGCAGCTGTTAGGTGCTGGACTAGGGCTTGATTAACTAAGGACTCAAATATTTTGGTGAAAAGCTGGAGGAGGCTAATGGGGCGATAATTTAGTGGGTCAGTTCTTTCACCAGAATTCTTGAAGACTGGTACCACAGAGGCGGTTTTCCAGCAGTCGGGAAAACAAGATTCGTTAAGGCATTTATTGTAAAGTTTGGACAGAACTGGAGCAACCTCGGCAGAGCATTTTTTTAATAGCACAGCCGGGATGAGATCTGGTCCACATGCTTTTGAGGTGTCTAGGTTTTTTATAATAGCATGTACCTGAGAAGGAGTGATTTTCAAATCGTCTAGTGTGGCGTCTGTTCGCAGAGGAAAATCAGGGAGTGAGTGGTATACTGAGTTCAGTGTGGAGTTTGAGGCAAACCGACTGGCAAGCAGATTAGCCTTGTCAGTTGCCATGCAAGCAACCTCATGATTGTTTAATAGTAGGGGAATAGTTGACTGTCCATTATTTACTACGCTGTTGTAGATTTTCCAAAAATCCCGGGTTCCTAATTTTTGTGCTTCGATGAGTTTTCTGGTGGTTTCAGAGTAATCTGTCTCTATCACTCTCTTACAATTATTTCTAGCTTCTATAAACTTCTGTTTATTTGAGCTGGACTTATGTCGGTTGAATCTGCAGAACGCATGCTGCCTTTGACAAATGACAGCTGCACAAGCAGAAGTAAACCATTGGGGAGAGTGGGGCTTGCTATAGAATTTCCATGTGGGAACATGTGCTTCAATAGCAGTTTTGAACCATTCAGTGGTCTCATTTGCACACTGTTCCGCTGGAAGAGTAAAGATATTTTGCCATGGGGCATCTCTGATGAGCTCCCTGATGGCTTCCCAATCAGCCTTTTTGTAATACCTCGTTGTTTTGAGTAGTGGGTCTTCAGTTTTAGGGCGAGAATTTAGGCTGATTTCTACCATTATCACAGCGTGATCAGCATTCCCAAGTGGGCTGTGGGCATTTGTTGTACAGTCATTGGAAACCGTTGTCAGAAAGAGATCTAGAAGTGAGGCATGTTGATCTTGCTGGTCTGGGAAACGTGTCGGAAATGTAACCAACTGGGATAGGGAATGGGATATAGAGAAGCTATGTGTTGCGCTACCAGCTACGTTTGTGTGATTAGAGAATCCTAGCCAGTTACTGTGGTGGACATTGAAGTCACCAAATACATGTATTTGTGCGCTAGTATCGAGGGAGAGTGCTATATCTATGCTGTCTGAGACTTTGTTTATTAGGGTACAGTCTTGGTTTGAGGGAGAGCGGTAGAGAAAATACAAGTAGCTAATATTGTGTTGCATATTTAGTCTGAAGCACATAAAGGCCTGGTCCTCTGATTCTAGTTTTATTTCTCTAGTCAGTGGGAGGGTGTTACGAATATAGACTCCAAGTCCATGCATATGTCTGTCCGAGTCCTTACGGTAGAGTGGGAGATAACCAGGCATGTTAAAGTGGTTAGAGGGAATGGAGGAGTGAAGGTTAGTTTCACTTGATGTTAAGATATCCGGGGTGTTTACAAGGAGAAATGACTCAACATCATCTAAGTTAGTTCTAAGCCCGCGGATATTAGTAAATGCAAGCCTCAAGGGAGGAGGCAGGTTGGTTTTCTTTGAGTTTGGTCCTGGTTTAAACGTAACTTTTGCTTGAGCTGTCATTTCATTTTATTTTATTTAAAAGTTTCAGTTAGGGTGAGTGAGTGAGGGGGTTCTGGACAAGTAGTTGTGCAGAATACCAGACATGCAATACAAGTAGACCATCAGCTGTCCTCACCCACAGGATTGTGGCCTCAGGAAAGCCCACCGGGAATGAGTGCAGGGTCCCTTTCCATGCACGACATGACACTACAAACATCCCGATATTTTACAACTGTTGATGGAGCAGCCGCTCTAAGCACTACCAAAGAGTTAGGGCTCCTGTACTATCAGTCGGAAACAGCAGCCAAGAACTGTCAATCCGGTACCCTCAATCCATTAGGCAAAGCCAGCCCAGTCCAACTGCACCGGCATATATGGCACTGAAGCACCCCACTGTGTCCAGTTTAGGGGGATGGGATGTGGCGGGAGCGGGGAAAAGCGGCGTTCATTGCCCTATTCAGGAAACAAGGTCAACCACTGGGTGATTCAGACGAGTCCCTGTGATAGTACCTCTACGCCTGGCCAATAGGCAAAGAAGGAGTATGAAAGCCAGGCGATAGATAGAGTCTATCTCCTCCTTAAGCAGTTTTAGGTTTGCCAACCGGTGATTTGTTTGAGTCACCAGCTCTAGGAAGGTTGTCGTCCAGGACTGAAGAGGCCTCCCTCCCCTAGGTTTAGATTCAGAGTTTTCCTTCTCCTAGACGGATGACCTGGGAAGACCTACGGGTCCATCAGCTCCAAGGGGGTTCGCCCCGCGCTTGGGTCCTAATCCAGGTATTTCTGCGACCCCGCATGGGTAGTTAATATTTATTTGTTATTTAGGTTAATATCTCCTGAAAAAATCGGGCATTTAGGTTAACTTCTACAGAAAATTTTCACTCCTCAAACGTGGTTAAAAAAAGGACATTACTATGCTTTCCATTTTCATTTTTACTGGGAGAGGGTATAGGTAAAAATTCATGCAGTGGAAGCAGCTAAATTTGCTACAGTATTGGATCGAGAGAGACGAGTTAATGTATGGTTAGATATAGTTTTGTAAGTTTAGGAATGTATGGTTAGATATGGTTTAGTAGGTTTAGGAATGTATGATTAGATATGGTTTAGTAGGTTTAGGATTAGGATAAAGTGTTAGAGTATGATTTACTTGCTATTAGAAATTCTGATTTGGTGCCCAAACCGAATATTAGTAAGACTGAAAGATAAGATATGCTCAGTATAGATACAAGAGAACATTTGATATGGAGTACAGTTATACCTGATAGATATAGGTTATTGCATATTCTGTAAGTATAGTTAAATATAGATGGATGGATAAGTAGTATTGTATACGAATGCATGGAATTTTAGACAATTTGAGTAAGTTGCCTTTAGACTACAACGAAGGAGAATGACTTCGCCTTTCTCTTAATATCCGGAAGTTTTTATTTCAATGAGTACCGGTTTAGTTTGTGTAATAATTATTGCAATACTATCTCTTAACAAAGAGATATTAATGGTTGCTGTTCATTATAAATTACTTTAAGTCTGTGTATAGGACTATGGCTAGTAAGTATTTACTTAGAAGCTTGGTTATGGGTTAGGAGTTATAATCAGGAGCATGCCTAGGAAATTTTAGATGTTAATGGGTATCAATTTACGAGTCTGTTAGGGTTAAGGGCGGAGAGCAAGGACCCCTCTAAGTTATGTGAAACGGATTAGGTTTAATGGCAACTTGAGAAAAAGAGCAGTTTGATTTGTTAGTGATCAGGAGAAAGAGAATTTAAGTAAAAAATAAAAAGGTTTGTCATGCAAAACAGACAAGGCAGTCATCTTGGAGGTAAAGTATCTGTAGGAGGTACTTAGTATACAAGCAGCAGTATTTTGCAGTTTTGAGAAGAATTTTAGGTACAATAGTTTCATAGTTTCATGTACAAGTCCGTAGTCTAGGTCAGGGAAGAAGCACTTCTAATATTGCAACTGGGTTTATCTAATTTTAAAAGTAGTTGAATAGAGTATTATGAGGTGTTCTACTTAGCTTAGGGATAGAATGAAAATTTAAGGTAATATTCAGAGTGATATAAGGAATTTCATGAGGATTAGGTATATGATCAGTGGATGTTGAACTGCTCAGGAGAATTCTTGTATCTATTCAGAAGGATGTCTTGGT